>NC_071977.1:13699546-13869558 GCF_026283585.1 Hylaeus volcanicus
GAGAGAGAGAGAGAGAGAGAGAGAGAGAGAGAGAGAGAGAGAGAGAGGGAGAAAGTGTATATAAACAAGCGAAATGTCGAGCAACGGCAAAATAAGAATAAGGCAGAATAAGGCTAAGAATAAGAAAAGAAAGGAAATAGAGTCAATTTGTAACGTACGTAATTTGGAAAGAGTTTTCTATACCCATCGCGATAAACTTATAATTACAACAAGTTTATATCTAAAATGAGTAAAGTTCGCAGTTTATTATTAATATCATTGAGAGTGAGAGGTGTTCCGAGGTGATCGTGAATCGATCGATCGCATCAGCGTAGATCGAGAAAGGCATCTGCAAAAATTTGGCCCGCGTAGAATGCAAGTTTTCGCAATGACGAGGATAAAGACACCCCGCGATCCCTGGCGAAAAAAAACCGGCCATTCTTGGGGAAAAAGGCACGGCAGCCCGATGCCAGATGACGAAATTCCGTAGCACGTGCGGTTAAAACGAAGTCACAAAACAAACCCAGAAGTCGTCTGGAGGCAGCCAGGCCTCGACGTTTATCGGGTCGCTACTCGACGACGGAAGGACGTCCGCGTTTCGAGTAAATATTTGAAGATCTCGAGTCGTAACGCCGGAGATCCTCTCCTCATAAAAACCACGGGATCGACGTGTGCGTTCCACGGCCTCCTACGAAATCCCCAAAGCATCTGCCCAGTTGTTCTCGGTGATACGATCTGCGCCCGCCGTGATTATTTCGCGACCAAGTTTGCGAGGCTGTAGCATCCACTGAACTCTGGATTTCATCTGTCTTTGTTCTGCAGAAATAATTGGCTTCGAATATCTTCTTCGCGCCACTTTTTCTTTATCACCGAAATCTTATTTTTCATCTCATTTCTGGTTTCGTTTATTTTTAGAGGAAACGAAAAACGACGTCGAGTTCGAAAATTAATTGGAAAACGTTAAATAAAGTCACGAATAGACGTCGCTTTAATTCCTGCAGGCTAGAGTTTTTTTAAGAGAAACAAAATTATTTTTCAATAGATACATACTAAATGGATACCAACATATTTATTTGAAACAAACATTTCTTTCCAGAAAATAATTCAACCAATTTGCGCTATGTACATTTTCGTGAATAAACGATCGCAAGTGTAAAAAAAAATGCCAGAGTCGTGAAATTCATAGTTTTGTATAATTTTTCTCTTTTTATTTTGAAATAAACGTAACATTTGTATGTGTTTTCTTGTTTTAAATGATAATAATCAAACTTTACTTAGGCTCCTTGTTAGATCGGATTTATACTTTGCCGTCTCGCGAATCAAATGTCTTTGAATTAAGCAATAATTCACACTTTAATCTAAAATGTAATATACGACACAAAACCACTTAGCGATTAGTGTAGCGAACTGTATTCTATTGAAGTTATTATTCAAAATAAAACACTCCTATATCATCGTATCGCACTAATTGTTCCATTCAATAAATTTTATGCACAATTTTTTCATACCTCATATAACTTTCATATTCTTTTATAAAACTAAATTTCGCCTGTTACGTGTGACATTTTGTACATAGCAATAACAACTGATATAGATTCAAGATGTACATATTTACGATTCTTTGAAACGATATCTCACGAGAATAATGACAATTAAATTTAATCGTAGTAATTATCCACTATCAATAATTGCTACATTTTCAGAGCGGAAAATAATAATTCTGTTGCATGTTTTTTAGCACACAAAATTTGAATATAATTTTTTTTAATTGTCTATAAATATGCATAGAGTATAATGAATTTATAACATTCATTCGTAATTTCCACTCATTAAAATATTTCGCTGAAAACTAAATTTGTAACGAAAATTTTGTAAAATCAAATCAGTCCGAAATACTTCGATTGATACTTTCTTGAATCGTTAAAATCGTTATTAATACTATTTAGTAGATATCTTTGAAAATATAGAGGAGAGGTTCATACCAATTGATGAATGTAATTAGTCTTCTATTACAGTAATCGTTGTCATAAATTGTGGCAAATGACATGTCAATAAATAAGTAACTTTAAAAAGATGTTCGAAATGCATAGGTGAATTTGGCTAGCTGAGTAGTTCCTAGTGTTAAGTAATATTCAAATGCAGGTCATTCTTATACTTTTGGCACATCGAAGTACTACTCGAATTTAAAATTTCTTTAATTATCTAGTGAAGTACTCGATATCGGCAGTCGACGTTTCTAGACGACGAATTTAAGTTACACTTGGCAAGACAACGCGTCAGTTTCACGACAGCCGTGTCACGATTAGAGTAACTTGCCATTATCGCGTCAAAAACAAAGTACGATACAAAGCTTTGACACGTAATGCACTTTTCAAACAGACGTGCCGAAATGATTCATAGAACTCTATAGTACATTGTGCGCGGAACAGTGGACAGAGTTGCGTGTAAGATATCAGACGTTTGGTACTTGTAAACAGTCAAATGGAATCATTTGTGATAGTTTAGTTCGGCATAAGATGCCTGTAACACAAATCTCGTTACAATTCGGAAACTAGATCCGATAGGATACATGTTCATACGAAGTGAATTTTATCATTACAGAGCTTATGTAAATTAAATCACGAGGAAGGGCGGATAAAATTGTAAATAATACATTTTTCGAACGGATTGTTACAAAAAATCTGCATCAATTTATACTAGATCCGCTCCCATAACTATGTTAGTTATTTGGAAGTAATTCGAATGTTTAGGTAAATAGAAATATAATAGTTATTTCTGAGATCCATCTTTGAAACGAGCCAGTTTTTTTTACGAAAAAGTGCATGCATACAAAGTGCATTGGCTACGATCGCAACGTATTATCCTGATAAAACTTATCGTTGGCCAGATATAGTTCGTTTTCAACTTTTGATTCCATAGTTAAGTAGAATGAGTAGAAAATACGTACATAGGTGTGATAAAAAAATATGATCAAGATAGATTCTATAATAGATACATCGAAGGCATCTCGACCGATTCCTGATACGCAGATCGATACTGAGAATGGAAACAGATATTTATTTAACACCATGCGTGCTAGCGAAAAGATATCACTGGAATAAATTTAATTCTAGATAAAAATTAAGATTTCTAGCGAAAAAATGTATTGCTTAATATAAGATTCGTTGATAAAAATTATAACTTTACTTTACTTGACAACACCTTGTCTCCAGGAACTTATTAATTGCTGTTGTTTGACTATTTACAGTGTACAATTTGTAGAAACAGACAAGATTTTCAATGTATGTACCTACAGTGACGAGCAAAAGTGTAAACACACTCCGCTGATTTTATGTAAATGGCGAAAATACGACTAATTTTTCAAGTGATCGGTAAGGATTAGGTAACAGTAACTGCAAGCTGCATCTGATTAACGAAATGTAATGTTTTATTTTCATTAATATTAATAATGTACAGAATATTTTATAATAATTGTGTTTTGAAACAACAGCGGAGTGTGTTACACTTAATGTCAGCCTACATTAATATATGTAGCCAATGTCAATATTCATGCCCTCTATTGAAGAAGGTTTAAATGAAATAATAAGTTTGATTTCATTATAAATATATAGGTGCATGAATAAACTGTACATATGTATACATTTATGACGAAAAATTTATTTGAAGACATGAAATCTATTATTTAATTTAGACGAATTTCTGCAATAGACATAGAGGGTACGAATATTTACGGGATTGACTGTACATACAGTTGAAGTCCCTGTTGTAGTACGTTTCTAAATAGGGCGGCAGTTAAAGTGTTAATATATTTGCCGCGTTAGGTTTATAAGGCGCTTCGTTTCTCAGCTGCACGTTGTATGCAGATGTTGCACCTGTTCTCATCCATTAACGAATCTAAACAATTAGAGTTGAGGTCTGTGAGTGTTGCAAAAGGGATGGAATGTATGTAGATGTCGCACGCAGGTAATGCACGTGTTCTCATTCACGTAGAAATAAACAAGTAGTGTGGAGGTCGGTGACATTTGTAGAAGGGTTAGAGAAGGCAGACATCGATCATATTCGACAGTTGCGAGCCCTGGCTCTAAGTTATGACCGATACGGAAAATGAGGTCCCGATCCCACGGGGAACCGAACACGGTAACGTATCGCCGACTTCCCGGAATCTCGCGTGGCATTATGTTATATGGGTATAAATAACCGAACAGGAGCAATAATACGTAATAATATATCAGTCGGGATTTTAGTGGTGCAGCTAGCTCGGTCGGCCCAGCGGTCGTAATTCATCGCGCAACCCGGCTCACCCCGTATCCTTCACACGCGTCTCTATACGTACCCACACAGAGGCATACGCGCCTTGCCAGAGATCACGCGAGTTTGACAACAGCCGCATTTTCGACTGGCGCGTTTTACATCGAGGTCAGTTAACGTTTCTCCGATTGTCGTTTCAGCATCTTCGTGAGTTGCAAAGGTCACAGACGTGGCACAGTGGTCCGGATGCCCAAATATGCGGTCAAAATGCAATTTTTGAAGTTGCGAACACGCTTTTTTCAATATCGTGCGCGTGTTGTATACATATGAGTGGAAATGCCGTTTAAAATTTGTAACGTCTCGATTTATAGGGAAGTTATTGTATTTGCCCCTAAAATGAAAAAAATGGTTTTTTTAGCAGATCTCTATGTTTCAAGGTCGTTGGAGTAATTTTAGCCTATTTTTAACAAATTGTTCGTGTGTGTGTGCGTATGTATGTACGTATGTAAACAAATTTTTCGTTAACGTTTTCTAAAAAACTAATAACGAGATCAAATTGATCGATGATGCAATCGATGTGTATCAATCTAATTGTATTGAATATTAATTGCCAATAGTGTATTGTATTTCTAGAAGACGGCACAAAAATGATGGTTATCTTCTTATATCGCAATGTTTGTTTTATTAATCTGTCACTTAGGTCAGAAATGTTCAGGCAATGCTCCCAGAAACCTGTGTTATCACAAATTTAGTGTACAATGTATTAGAGTGGTGGAGATAGCATTCGCATAGTAATTCATGTACATGGCGAGACTATCTGACCACTTCATTAGGTAGTGCGGTAAATTTGTTACAATTCCGATTTCTAGTGTTTAGGTTGGACAGCTCTATTGCAATTAACTGAGATATACGATAGGGAACTTTGCTATTAAGAACGTATTACCTCAGAAATGTTACACTTAAAGGCGCGATAAAATGTATCTGTAAACCTTTAAATCTGAAGGTTTACAAATTTCAAGTAAAATCCATAATCAAATACAATATTCCAGATGTCCTTTTGAAGTGTTACGTATTATTTATTTTCGCGGAATGAATTATGTAAAGAAACTTTTGAAAATAATGGTAGCATAACTAGGCGTTCGTTGTTTACAGCAGATGAGTGGATTATTTTGAACCCTTTGGACATAATTAGTTTTTTTAACGAATCAATATAGGCAATGAAGATAACGAAAACAAGGACAGTTGCTCATAATTGTTAGCGAAACAATAGGTCCTCGATTACTGCTCAAGAGCTATAATCATTACACGATGTCAAGAATTGAAAGAAGAGATGGACGCTAAGAAATAACTAAGATTGGGGTAGAAATGAGGATCTTGATTAGCATAGGAGTTTTTAACTCTGATTTGTTGCAGTAATAAAGTAATAAAAACCGCAGTATATATATTAACACTGTATTCTGTGTTGTGAAATTGTCATTTTTCAATTTCTTTTAAAAACTGATACAACCCCAGCATAAGCTATCTAACTTCCAGAAAACTTTTCATTTTTAGTTATCGGATGCTTCTAACAGGTGCTATACTAAACACTAACAATCCACAAGTGTTTGGCATGTTTATGTATACTCAATAAAGAATACAGAAAATGGCAAGAAAAATTTTGTTTCTCTATTTCATGTCACTCAATAAATAATACAGAAAATTCATATCCCAAAGAAGATAATCTAAAGCTGTTACAAATTACACCGAAATCCCCCCTTAATACGTTTAGGGGAAATACAGACAAATATTATAAACATTAAGTTCATTGTTGCCTTTTAAATTAGGTAACATTATGTACGTTGGTTCTATATTTGTTATAATACATAGATTTACTTTCGTAATTTTTTAAATAGTATCCATTACTCATCAATGTATCCTTAACTGCAGCTCACTTACATGCACATTTAAATAAAACATTTACTAAGTATAAGCAAACACATAAGTGAATTACTAATTATCATACAACCATTAAAGAGTAAGTGTTACAATTTTTTGACCTTAAAGAGTGAAATTTGCAAGGCTCATTCCACGAGTAGAAGCAACTTGAGGCATGAAGCATAAGAAAAACTAGAAAAACATGTACAATTTACGACATGCCAGTTATTATGACGTTGGTAAAAACATCATAATGTCGCTGCACGTATACTTGAATAAGCTGAACATTCGTTGTAAGAATCGAAGCCGGGCAATTCCAGAACAACCTCTTTGCAACGACGACAGAGCTGGGAGTTAACCTCGGCTCGATTGCACGAGAGGGTTGGGCCACCCGAGATTTCATCATAATAATTTTCCAGGCCATTAAGTCACAGGGGGCGAGCACGATCCGCTTTTGCATAAGAAACTTAACAATCTTCCTCGATTAGGGTGACACGCACCCTCGTGCGATGAATTTTCACGATGAAAAGTAAAATTACATACTGCGCGAATACCGGCAAACATTTTCGAATCAATAAAAGTAAATTGCTATCGTTGAATTACTATATGGATCTATTATTCACAATAGCATTTTATTTTGCTATACAAAGTAATCTCTCATTGGATGCTATTCTATATTAATCATAGTTAACAATTGAGGCTCTCAGTCTCAGCCACCACAGCAAAGAACCATACTAATCTTATATTATATTCATCCATATATCATTTTAGACTTTCTCTGTGATTTTATTATTTGAAATTGAATTCAAAGCACTTTCAATGCTAAAAATTTTTTATCAATGATTAAAATTATTAAGAATTTCATTCTAAAATTAAATAGAAACAAACAAATTCCTGCTAAATTAGAAACTTGATATTAAAAACAAGCTTGTAACTGTAGTTCATTTAAATGTCGTAATTACAAAGATATTCAATGAATTAAAATTTCATATACATTTGTCTCCGATTGTACCTTCCAAATAACCTTAAAATATTTTAAAAATAATACTCCAAAATGGCAAAAAGAGAGTTACCGAAAGGTACCACATGTTAGAGAATTATAAGATATAATTTTTACATGAAAACATGACATTAAAATACATTAATAAATCTTGTTTATCCTACATAATGATGCATATTATGTATCACTGCTCGTTTTTCAGAAATAAATTCCGACCAGTCTATATTTTTGTTTCGATTTACAGTGTATTTCATGTTATATTCTATTAATTTGAATCGCATTATTATATTTCACTCCCCTTATTTTCTCGAATAACGCAAACAGAACTCGTTAAAACATTTCCATTATTATTATAATTAATCCTAATCGCTAAAGTTATTTGCATGTTATCGTTCGTATAACATGGATGACTGCAATGCGAACAGTTTTACTATTTTTTCTTACAGATACGTAGCAGTTAGTTAACACTAGAACTACCGATAGTTATAACGAAGCTATTTCTACAGAAATCAATTAAAATAACTAATCTTTAAAAAATACGTAACAATAGAATATTTTTGTATCCACTGACTTATTGGTTTTGAATAAAAGAAATTCTATGGTACGTATGTAGTACATGTTTGATAGACGAACAGGTAAGAATTCTCTAATTTGTGGTACACGATAAAGTCGAAGTACAAGTCGTTAAAAATTCGCGGGGAAGGGAAAGAAAAACGCGGACTTTCGGAAACCAAACCACACAATTAGGCTCGAATGTCGTCGCAATGACAGCCTACGTGTTCCTGACACCGACGCCGATATTACTTTCGACGCCGACCGTCTAATATCCCTTCGCCTGAAGGTGAAAAACAGGACGAAGGAGGGAGATTGAAAGGGAATGGGCGGCGGAGTGTTTGCCAAGTAACGCGAAACCTCAAACGACGGCCATCCGTTTGCCGCGGCACCCCTGATTTTTCAAACTCTTATTGATATAATGTAATATTAATGCTCGAAACGCCAGTCCCGGCACGCTTACGGTCTGTAAATATTGGAGAATATCTCGAGCAGGAAAAATAGTGGGGCGACGCATACGAAAATTGTATGCTGTGTCTTGAAAAAACGACTACACACAGATCTTTAATCTTCTGGAGACTCTTCATGCAACATTCTCTTTAATACTAGAACTGCTAACTTGATGTATAATTATTCATTTTATAACTACTAAACAATATACTGAACAATATAAAACTGAACTTTGAAAGTACACTCAGAACATGTTAGAATGATAATTATCTACATATACATGAGGTGAATATACTAATGTAATGCGTAGATTATTGCAAGTGTGTAAATTGTAATGCGTATCGTTGAAATGTTGTGTGCGTGTGACTTGTATGTGAAACTCGTAGCGGAAACAAAGGAAACACTAGCGTTATGGGGGAAAGGCGAGCAGCGAAACAGATTGCTTCGGACGATTAACAAATACTAGACGGAGAGCTGGCTACGAAAATCACGAATGATAAGGTGCAGTGAAAATTTGTATCCAAAAATACTCCTTACTAGATGCCAAAGCCCACAACGCTGCAGCCAGAAGGCGGTCTCGGGGCTGGAAGCGTGGGCGGGCGGTCAAACATGTTAATTTTTAATCAAAATGAAATCTTTGAGTGCAGTCCTGACATTTTGTGTAGTTACAGTTTTTAACTGTAGAAATCGCGTAAAGTTATTGCCAGAAGTCTAGTCCGCCCACGCTTCCAGCTCCGGGAGCGCCTTCTGGTTGCAGCGCTATGGCCTTTGTCATCTAGTAAGGAGTGTTTTCAGATACAAATTTTCACTGCACCTTATCATTTGTGATTTTCGTAGCCAGCTCTTAGACTATACGGTCACACCGAAAAGTTATCTTCTTTCCGTATTACCGCACGATTCCAACTCTTTCAATTCTACTGTGGTGGCACCTCCTGACCTCGCCACTAGAGGGACGGACGTCGCAAGTTTTCTCACAAGTGCTCGGTCCCACTTAACGTTCGTATATAAGTAACTCCCAACCGACCAGCGAACAAGTTGGTGTCTAAGACACCGGATTGATTTTCAGGTAAAGCATTACTGACGAATCCACCAGCAGATCCCGGGACGAAACGCTCTCTTATTTTTGCTCCTCTCTCTCTCGGCTCTCTCTACAGGCACAACCTCTACACCTACACATACATATACAGGGTGTATACAGGGTGTCTACGTATAAGTTCGAACATACGCAGGGTGTCAATTCTACAACAAATTTCCAACAAAAAATTACTCTTAGTTATTTTCTTTGTGTCGCCTTATTCTCGAGAATTTTCACTTTTAATATTTTTTCTGCGTTTTCGACTTGACACTCTTTGAACGGTCATAACTCCATTAAATTACAGTGCAAACTTAAAATTAAGTATACCATTCGAAAGAGTGTTAAATTTCCCAATTTCATGATGTCAAACCAAAATTTATTACATAGATTTAACAAGTGAAAAATTAGGTCAAACTTTACATTGTAAAAATTTCAGAAAATTTGACTTTTTCAAGTAATAAAATATTAAGTTTAGGGCTAGTAAAGGTCAATACTTTTTTATTTAGAATTCGATACTCTACCATATTTTTGTACAAAAAATATACCATTCCATTTAAAAAACTGAAGGTCACCTTCATTTCTCAGAAAATAGTACAAATACGAACGATCTATATATCTGGTTACATTGCACACGAAAAACAGTATAAATTTTTCCTCTTTCATTTTTTTTGTCATATGTACCATTACGAGAAAAACGTTGGCTAGTAATAGCCTGAACACCCTGTATATTTACTTCAAGAGCTGCTTCTCATTTGCTTTGCAGACGATCAATTCCTCAGACAAATGCTAGTTCTTTAGGTCTATTCACGTTTTAACATTAGATACGAATTTTACGATCCGAACACGAAATTCTCTACTACGCACATATGACAGGTATGTTGGGAGGGTTGCGTTAACACTTTGCTAACTATCCAGAGTGTATTTCAGGACACGTCTGGATTTGAAACGTTGAAACTCCTTGTTGTACACATAAAGTGCTTCTGACGTTTCTGACGAAATCTAAGCAAAACTTTACCGACACCGGAAATAGACAAAAGTCATGTGACTGTAAGGTCGCAACAGTTAACCTTGCTGCAGTCTGTATCGACCATGAAGTGATATTGCGCGGTATGAACGCCATGATAAGAAATCATTCTAGCAACTCCTTTAAGACAAGATCGGAATGCTTAAATAGAATAAAATCATCTTGGTTTCAAGAATGCGACTACTAGCGATTGATGTCGCAATCGAAAAGTTCCAGCTCTGAAAAACTTGTTCGAAATCTATCTCTTCCTCGCGATCCTAAAGTTCGGTTGTCGATTCTACGAATGGCCTTAATTTATAGTTTTCGTGAATAAGTTAAAAGTGTATGGCTACTTGTTATATTTTTACGTAAGATATAAGGACACTAATTTTATTCATATACAATTTTTCGTACAAACTTATTCAGATATGTAAATATTATCCGTTTAATAAAAATGGAGTAACAGACAGGGTTATACGAACATTTTGTTGAAATTATAGCCTATGCGAATACTTTATAACTAATTGTATTTAAGTTGATGCCTAATTTTCTAGCGGTTTTTAAAGACAATATTTGTCCAAAAACTGAAGTATATTCGCTGTCTATATTAAGAACTGTTTTCCATTTGCTTAGTAGACGTTTGATTCCACAGGTGAAGAAGATTTTTCAAAAGTTTTCACTGGTTTTTCGGGGCTATCCACACTTTGACATTAGCTATAAGTTCGTCCATATCTGATGATAGTCAGCCTCTCTTTGGCTTGTCCTTTAAGCCTTTATCACCAGATTTGAAGAGAGCAAACCACTCTACTTGTTCCTTTTCCATATAGATCGTTCAAATAAAGAAATGGCCGGGCTGCGGTTTATTTCTTCTCAACGTGAGAATGACATGATGCAAATGAATATAATTATCGATGTGCATGTCGATAAACTAACTCCTGGAAATATTTTGTCTATAAAAAAAAAACGCTATGTTTAAATGACAAAACGTTGGATAATTATGCATCAACCCAGACCTACCCCAATAAATAATTGGAAAATAAATTATCTACAACAAAATAGATCCTGTCCGTTCAGGGGCCACGGCAGACAAAATGCAATACTCGAGGAACGAGCAGTGTTCGTACTGTTGTGAAGGGACGGAACTGGAGTTTTAATAAATCGGTCACGACGCCAAGAAAACGGCAACTCGGATGCGTTTCTCAAGGGTGCCCGGGGCAAGAATTCGAGGGAACGGGCCTCGTATCTCGCGCTATTTTCGTTTTCAACGCGCGAAATGAAAATAAAAGAGTAGGCTTCGTGATCTACGCGCGCCGCGACGCTCTGATTTATCGGTCGCTCGCCCCGTCCGCGTCGCGTCACATCGAACGCGTCACTATTGTGCACCCGTCTGAAATGCACTTTTATAAATAGCGGCTGACGCCAACACCTTAGGCTCCTCGTGACTCGCCCTCTCGTCCAGGGGTGCAATTTCAATATCCAGCGAGGGGTATAACTGCGTTTTGACTGGAGACACGACACTTCATGACAGCTTTATCAATTATTGACAGGTCGTTGAACGTGTCAAGTACCATAATTCTTACACGTTGAAAATAAAGATTCAAGCTCTTTGAGGATTTTAGTAGGAATTGTGCCACAGCCACCCTATTTTCTACATCTTATGGTAAAAGCTTTATCCAAATTTACATTTCTTTAGTCTGTGTTTTTGAGAAAATATTAGGAAACTAATATGGAATTATTTTTCTTCAATTTTAATGTTCTTTGTCTTTTCCAAAAACATTTAATCCTTTGCGTTATAATTGTTTGTTTTCAGTATATTTTTGTTGTAATTTGCTTTTGATATATTATCTTAGGTATAATATTATTTGATATTTTATTAATAAAACGATTGTTCAAAAAGAGCACGCGAAAATATCAGGATTTCCGTTGTAAATGCCAAGATAGTGTGAAAGAGCTTCGCAAGGCTCTTCATAAGTTCTTCATAAGAGAAAACGAGTTCTAAATTTCACAATCATGTTCATTAAAGTTTATCGTTAAACAAGATCGTGTTCTCGAATTTCGAGATAGCGGCTCTCAAAAAGCGACGTACTTTGATGAACAAAAAAATCTTATAAACTGTACTTTATCGAAATTTGAAAGTGTCTAAAAGAGTGTATAATACTAGGAACATAAGCGATTTTGAATATGTATTGACCTTTGCTCAGGAGTTGGCGAAGCACTTACAAACTAGAAGGGACTGAAAGGACAGAGGATTACGCTCGCTTCCCCTAAACCTGTCCGAGGGTTAACGTTACGTGAATGGTTACTATTGCCATCTCACTCTATCTTGTTCACGGCCTTCGTCACGCGGTAATTTTGTAGATGTGACTGACTCAGCCAATACTGGAAATACGTGAAAGCAGAGATGTCGCTGTTACGCGACAGCCAATTGAGCTGCTTCGCCAACTCCTGAGCAATGGACAATACCTGTTTTGAAAATGAACTCCTACCTAGTACCTATCAACACTATCTTTTATATTGTAATCGCATACAGTCAGTGGAAATACACTTATTGTGCATGTTTTCAAGCATACAATCCATTTTGTTCAACACATTTAATAAATAATTAATTCATGAAATGTATAATTGTTATATTCTTTGACAAAACTAAATGTTACGCAGTAGTACCGGCTTAAAATGTGTTAACCCTTTGCACTCGAGAGGTGACTCTCAGTCACGCACTATAGAATCAAATCCAGTCCATTTTTATAATAAATCTTTGTAAAACCAAAAACTACTTCGAGAAGAAACATCTACGGACATTCGTGACTCAATGAATTATTGTTTCAATTTATAATTAGCTGTATTCTGATATAAGTAAAATTGAAATTGTACGTTGAAAAAATCACTTTTAAATTACATATGTCGCCCTAGAGGCGCCACTCGAGTGCAAAGGGTTAATTTCTTTGGAACCCGAAGTGTCTATAAAATGATTGTCGTTGAGACAAAGGTGACCTGATTCTCAAATCTCAAATTAAGGATCTCATTTTCGAAGTTAATCTAAGCTTAGCATTCGTGACAATAAAATGCTAAGAAAGCATCTCGAGTTGCTGATAGGTACCAGAAAAAAGGCCTCGAGTGCAAAGGGTTAATTGTGAGGGCGAGAGATAACGCAATAGCCACGACTTGAACGATGTTCCTTGCGACGGAAGATACACCGTGCTCTAGGTACATACAACACTCTCCAATAACAAATGAACCCACAATAATTGTAATCCAAGCGAATCGAAAAATATACTATTTTTTACGAAGACTTGCGACTCTGTCCTGTAATTAAAATACCATTCATGCATACCATTTCAAATATTTCCAGAGGCAACAACAAAAATGGAGAATTCTTGATTGAAATTCAAAATCGCTGAGCATCGATTACATATTTGAGTTTCCTATTGGTGGAATATCGTAACAACGTGTCTGTTCCCATCTAGCCTACTCTTGCGTACTTATTTTTCACTACCTCGGATTCCTTCGATAGGACACCCGAGTGCTGGCAACGCGTAACGCGTTACGGCACGGGTAGCTCTATGGTTCAGTCATTCCCCATGGGAAGCATACGGTGGTACGAGAGAACCCCACGAGCCAGAGCACGCACGAGCCGTAGCATAAAAAAATAAACGAAACCGGGAAGGAAGGAGGACGGTCCTTTTATTTACAGAAATGAAGTTAAAAAGCTGATGGACTCTAGATTCTTCTTCCAACACACATTAATAAAAAGTCACGAAGGAAATTAATCGTTATTTCCTCTACGATTCGTCAAAAATAGCAAAGTATTTTAATCTACGATATACCTAGAACCTATGGCAGATGTATTCTCAAGATAATTTTCATTCAAATAAGCGCGTAAGGATAATAGGTTCGTATCGGTTATCTAGTACATCCTCAAAGTTGTACTTTATTAATCTAAACAGATTTTAAGATAATTTTTGATAGACGTAATAAGTTTCGAATTCAAAAGTTTTATTTTCTACTTTTCTCTTTATTATTATTTTCTGTGATTCTTATTCTGTAGTATTTTATTGTATATTTATTATATTATATTAGGTGGCCTGGAAAGTAACGTCGTTTTTGCAATTTTAAATACTTGTTTAAAGTACTCATCAGCTCGTTGGTTTTTATCGATCTAGCATTGAAAATTTGAACACTATATGGCAAAAGGCTGCTGATAACGAACGCGGTTACGTAATTGATTGAAAATAGAAATTTATTAAAAATTTGTTTGAAGTTAATGTAGAAGAAACGACATTACTTTCCAGTCTACCTATTCCAGAATAGGTTAGTAACAGTATACAGAATGCGTCACATATTTAGTTGGAATTTGTTATACCTCAAATTTCATACGAGATATAAAAATAACTGTCCACGATAACTTGAAAACGTCTCATCAGAAACATACCAACAAAATTATTTTGTTAGGACATGTCAACATCTGATGAATAAACGAAGGATTTTTCGAAATCTTAATTTTTACCAAAATAGCAGTAGTTTTACTGAAAACCCCTTTGTTCGACTATCATAATTATTCATTACATTCATTCATTCAACAGTCCTCCATGTGTATAATAAGACCTAAACATTTCGAAGTAGATCGGTGAAATAGCTTTTGAAATATCGGTACACCGAAAAAAAGGCGTGCTACACTCTGGTCATTTTTACATAAATTGTTATTAATAAATAACTGCATAGACACAAAATGTAACGAATTAGTTTATTTATAACGACAGATAGAGCGATTACAATGTATGCCGACATGCTTGACCGACAGTTCGAGACTGACAGTTTAAACCATAACGTTCAACGTTCGAGAATGTTTTGGAGTAATTACCCGTCGTTAAAGCGCGCGATATTTTGACTCACGAACTTCGTTATTCCCAACATAAATATTAACAAAAAAATTTATATATTAAGTTCAATACTAATACTGTAAAATTGCGCTGTGTTTTCGATTAGAACATGTGTTGAAATTGTGAAAAAAATGTCTTGAATTTCGTCTATAACAACAGCGTGTACCCCCTTAATCGTTGACTAAGGAAGAGAGGTAGAGAATGGAAAGTGGAAAATACGAAAGACAAACGAACACCGATACACGCATGTAGCGGGCAGCGGGCACGAACCGCGTCGCGTCGGGCAGATGCTGCTCGCGTGCGTGCCAATGAAAATACGCGAGCGTGACGGTGGCGCACGCGTGTGCCGAGTTGAAGAAGAGAGGCCGAGCTTTTTGTCGCGCGCGGCAATTAGCCACGGCTCGTCGTGCTTTGGGTTTAGCTGCGAGCTGCGACTGTGATCGACGGCACTCCTCCTCATCGTGTCGTTGAAAAACAACCAACGCTTCAGTTTAAAGGTCAACATTAAAGTTCCTCGGGAAGTTATTAAACGCGATAATATTCCTTGCGCGACGTGTCTTATGGAATCAACAATTGGAAGTGTGATGGTGTAAGACGTGTTCAGGTTCTCTTCCAAGGCACGAATATGTAACATCAGTACAAATATGAACGCAAACAAATGCATTGATTTGTTAGAAGATTGCCTAATTTTATCAGAACAACTATTAGAGAATGTCGCTGTGGTAGCAAATTTTACACCTTTCTTTTTATCGAATTTCTCGTCCATTAATTTTTCTTAATTCACGATGATTTCTTTTTAGCATTATGGATGCATAATCTCTATCGCTGCGGAACATCCGATGTATCGATCTTTCTGTTTCTAAATTCAAAATTTCGCATCCCTTCTTGTGTGAGGCTATTACATGTATACAATCATACATTTACAACTGCTGTGTCTATATGCAAATGTATATACTGAAATCAATATATTACACATGTCGAAAGGTCTCAAGGTTTATTTTACTTCATAAACTATATGTATAAATTAAATTGGATGAACAGTAATTATAATCGACCAATAATTGTTGTCACATCGATGTATATCTAAATGACTGACAATCTCGTGATCAATGAAATAATCATCGCGCCGCGCGGAGCGTAAATGTCCCACTACGTAGTTAATGCATTTAACATGTATTCAGATGTCATTACACGATTTCACGACAAGTTTTTAAACAATTTCGCGTTTTATAGTGAAAATAGCAAATAACTCGAACGCAAAGTTCAGCGTGAAGCATATGCGCCTCACGTGGCATGGAACGTGTTAATAACAAAATGTGTCTATTAATCTAGTCGTGGTGGACACTTAACACGTCACACTAAATAAATTAACTGTAAAGGTGAAGCGTTAAAGAAAGTAAGTTTGGATGGGATTCATACATTTTATTGAAATCACAAAAATTGGTAGTAGATCAAATCTTAGGCCATGTAGTTATTAAGAAATTTTCACGACAATTAGTTTGATAGCCAAGCTGTAAGAAATTAAAAAGGAATAATCGACATCTTCATCCTGAAAGCTGATTGTGAGATCATAAACAATACTAACGAAACTTTTTAAAAGTGGACCTTTAACAAATCACTTACAGCCTCATCTTTAACACATACACGCAATCAGAAATAATATTGTCGAAAAGGGAAAATCCAGATATGAATTTATTTTCTGGCAATTAATTTTCCATTATAAGACATGTACATTTTAAAAGTAATTTGGCTTTTTAATAACAAAAAACGCCTGTCAGCGTACCTGTTCTAGAAACTGAAACGACATCATCCTCCGTATTTAATTGCAATCGTACGTACTTTCATCCAAATTCAAAAAGTCGGATATACTCCGTGCTAATTTCCATCCTGTTTTATTAAAAAATGAAATTCTGAAATCCCTTTTATCAGGAAAACCTTATATCAAAACATAATCTTTGAATACATTAATTTTTGTATAAATTTATTTGTCGCAGTGTTTGTCAAATACTTGCGAGAAATTCTTTGGAGTTGTTAATTTATCTTAACAAAAATGTCGTCGGGCGCAAAGGGTTAATGCTGTGCGCCATCGAACAACAGATCAAACGTTCGCCTATTCGATCATTAATATCACGTATAGCGCACGAACAGTGGACAGGTCAAGAAGTGGCCAGGTCAGTGTGCCGCGTCCTTCTCTTCGGACAGTTATGAACTCTGAGATCCCACGAATCGGTCGCTTGAAATTAGGAAACGTGCAATACAGAATTCAGAAAACAGATTTATTGTTAGAACTCTTTCTTGTTTCCCATTGATCTCTCGCATAATTTTGCAAGCTTTAAGAGACACACCGAAGCGGCAAGAACTTAAAAGGATGACGTTCATATGTAAAATTAAGATCTACTTGATACTTATTACCAAGAGTATTTATATGAGAGTATAGTTTTTGTTTGTCACATTTCATACCAATTTGAGACATAATAAATACCAATTGTGCGACACATTCTGTATACTTTTACCCATCTAACCTCGAAAATAATATAAAAATGTTATAAAACAATATAGGATAAGAAGCAGACACTTACCTAACAATTAGGTAAAAATGATTTATAGATCTACTTTCAACTCTTGAAAAATACTAAACTCCACTATTAGAAAGGAACAGCATGGACAGGTAGCTGCTTCTTCTTAGTCATCCACCGTTATTTAAGTTACTTATAGCAATCGTAAAGAACAACTTTGTTGATAAAAAGAAATAAAGAGAAAGTGAAACCAGCACTAGCTTTTTATACTTTAGTATTAGTGATGACTTAAACACGTAGAAAATCTACGGCATGACTTTTAGAGTTTCCCGTGTTGTCAACTACGAAATAAACTGCTACTAACAACTTTATAAAGATAAAAAAGCACAATAGAACAGTTAACGTTAACAGTCAGTTCTGTCTGCAGTTACTATTTTAGCTAATAATCATATCGCTGAAAATGTACATTATTTCAACTCATCGTAAATGCTGTTTATGGAATTATACCCACGAGTTTCTACAAGTCTACAATTTTTCATTATAGTTTTAAATAAACATTATCGATATAATTTTCATCAAATATTGAAATATTTCAATCGTTAATTAATTTTCTCTTTTTTTCTTAAGGTGTTTTTTTTCAAATGTTCTACGTACACATGTTTAACTAAAGTTGTATCATTTTTGTTTCTCACTTTATCATGCTGTCTACTAAATATCTCGGTCAGGTTTGATTATTTGGGTCAGCACCATAAGGTTTAAGGAAGTCTAATTTTGCAAGAAAGGAGAGTATACCAACCTACTGAATGTTGAATTACATTTAAACACGGATTCTTGTTTATTTTATGTATGGAAAATAATGCATACACAACCGCTCCAAAGTATTTGGACACTTGTAATTTGTATAATATCAACGCATAGAGGTCTATTTACACATATCCGTAACGTGTCAGTTCCGTATCCGTTCAGTTCCGTAATGTTCCATCAATGTCAGTGATTTTAAATATTGCTAACAATATGTAAGGATATAAAACAGATTGAAAGTAAAGTTCATGTTATAACATTTGCAGAATAAAATAAATTCTTATTCAGGTTCAATTTTTGTAGGCACGTTCGCCAAGATTTTATTTTGCATAAAAATCCGCAGTCTAGTAATAATAAAACTTAATCATTAGTACTTCCTTGTAGGCTAAGCAAACTTTAAGTTAACAATTTCATATACAAAACCTTACTAATGCGTCAGAAAAATTAAATGTTTCGTGAAACATTAAACAAATTAAACGTTTCGTTGACGTATCTGCTGCGGTTGAATATAACTCCTTTTATAAAACATAATAATCTTCCGTTTCTTCCAAGTACATCCGAAAGTCTTTTTGATCTGGGACACTCAGAACGCACTAGTAGGGATACAAATTTTATGTCTGCATTTTCCATAATTACTCTGCGTGCAAAAATGAATTTGATCGTACCATTATATTTCAATATACATAGTATTAATAATCGCAAATGATACTATCATTCTGACTTTATTTATTCCAACTTTAAACAACACCATGTTATTGAGAACGAGAATGCAAATAGCAGCAAGCTTTTAACATGGTAAGAATAATTCGTAATACGTAGTTTCGATGCAAGCAGCAATGCCTGGGAATGGAATTATGTATACAAAGGGGTGTACGCAGAGTTATTAGATTCCATTCCCGGATGTCCATCGAAAAACCCAGCAGAGTCGCCTGGTACTGTGCGATACTCTTTAAAAGCAAGCATCTGTAAGCATTCCGAGTGTGTGTTTTGCAATTGCACTTGTGAGAACGCGGATTTTTGCTTGAGTACTCGTTCTCTTGGACATGTCATTGTTAATTTTTACAGTTGTCAATAGAAAATAGAAGTACTGTAGGAGTATAAACGAAAAATAAGGCACGAAGATTCGAACCCACGATTATCAGATCCACAGTCGACCGATTTAGCTACACGACCAATCCTACACCCTACGATTCGTGTTCTCATTTGACTACTTATTGTTGGGTATGGAAGGCGCGATACTACACTTGGCCATCCTGAACTGATATCCAACCCCGGATATCATCTTTTCGGTTTTGCGTCACAACACCACCACGCGCCCTTTTTTGTTCTCATCGTCTTTTGGGAATCGCACTCTGACAACACCTCTAAGGCCGATCGTACACGGCCGCAACTGATCAGTTTCCAACCATTCTGAAACTAGTTGCATGCGACTGTGGATCTAGGTAAAACAAAGATAGTGGAGTAGGTAAAACAAAGAGCACAAACGGTTTGCAACACTAATTTCAAATCGGTTGCGCCCGCGTGCGTTCGGCCAAAGAGTGCAAACAGTTTGCAACACTAATTTCAAATCAGTTGCGCCCGTGTGCGTTCGGCCTAAGTAATTGTCTTCTCTGGAGTGAACCCCCCTCTCTCCTTCTCTTTCGACGTCAAATTTCTAAATACCCGCTCTAAAGTCACACGATCACAGTCGTTCGTTTGTCATCGTTGCTCATCGTCACTGGCCGGTCCTCTTCGATGTAACCGGTGTAACCCCCCATCCCACTTCTGACACCAATTGTAAGTTGTAAGAGTCTAAGAGAAAAATAAGGCACGGAGATTCGAATCCACGACTTTCGGATCCACAGACAACCTTTACCTACACGACGAGTCCCGTACCCTAAGTTTCGTGTTCTCGTTTGACTCCTTATTGTTGAATATGGAAGACACGATACCACGGTACCGATGATTTCGCCTCGATATCTCAAGGTCAGGTCTGTACAGACTGAACGGACAGCCCGTTCCAATGGCGATGGTGCGGGAATACCGGAATCAGATTTGCAGGCGCCAAACGCGACACTTGCATGCGCATACGATGCTCGCGTCCGTGCCATGCCAGAAATATATGTGTACATGTATATGTCACTAAAATTCGATTTTCAGCGTCACTTTCGAAAATCGTCGATCCAATTGGTTTTTTCATTCGACTTTTGCACCACGTACCCCGTCACGCAACGAGATAAGAGTTCTCACGGGGACTGCATGTTAGCGCCGCGGACTTTTTGCTCTGCATCTTGCAAGACGCTGCAGAATTTGACTGGAATGCAGCGTATAGGTCGTTTTACTCCGTATCAGACGGGTTCGGGAAAAATGCGAACGAAAGAATTTTGCAGTCGTGCGTTGAATTATCGACTCTGTGAACTCTCTGCGGATGGAACAACGTTACATGTGATTAACACATCGGACGAAGCAACTTTCGAGCCGTTGCGTGGAAATAATATTAGCGTAACAATTTCTTTTTAAGTCATGATTTTCTATCACCTTTGTAGGAGGAAAAGGACGCTGTCCATCGAGACATCGAACCTCAAGTGTTCTTTCTTTTCGTAAGCCTTATACAATATATTAGGTGTACTCGTAATTAATAGTGCTTTTTAAAATATTATAAACATTGCCATTTGCTGACAATAATTTAGTTTATATGTGGATTAACAGCTTATTTTACAATATTTATGTAGAAAGTTTATGAAAAAGATGGGTGAAGATTGTCAATAACAATGAAGATTACGTTGTACGTACATTACACCTGTATTAGCTTTTAAATACAATAAAATAAAATGTTGTACAGTATTAAAAAACGAAATTACTTATAGATACTCGCAATAGTTCACAATATTGCGACTGCCTACTACGAATTCTACGTAAAAAAAAAAGAATCTTTATTGATTTTATTCTACAAATACAAATATAGAAATCGAACTTCTGTTTATAAATATCAATTTCTCCTTTTCCTATTTTAATTCGACTACAGTATATCACGCAATGTTTTTACTAACTTCTTCGTTAAGTTTTCCATAAATATATTCTTTTTAATCCGAAATGACTGATCTACAACGAGATGAAACGTGGAATCTGCTGAGGAGTTGGTGCACTGTTTGTCAGATAAGTTTCGAATGTGATGTATGAGTTTGATTTTCACTTTTCAATTATTTTTGATACAATATGTATGTGGAATAGCGCGCCCTAAATCCAAACAGAAGGGAAGTCGATAAGCACAGGATAGAAGCGGTTTGTGGTTTGGTTGGGGGACGACCGTTTGCGAATCCTAAGATCTCGAGTTGGAGTTCCGCTGTCAGTGGTCCTCTTTTTCCTTGACTCCTACATATAAGAATTTATGGCACGTATAACCTTCGATCCCTAGAGAAACAATTTTCTTCGATATTTCCTTTTAGATTTACGCATAGAGAACGTGGGTACCTATCCTGACTGCTCATCCAGCATTACGTTAACAATTACGGTAACAGAAGTGTAAAGAATAAAAATGTAATCCTATGTCGTACTCCGTTGGTTGAAAATTACGTACACGTTTTAATTATTCGACCGATAACTTAACCCTCTATGGGGCGAATACTTGTTTTCTACAAACAATTTGCAAGGCATTTATTTTAATATTTCCAGTTAATGGTATTGTCAACCGTCATCAATATTGTTATTGGCTATCAGAGACATTATATAATTAAAACGTATACATCATTTGTTGGAACGACTAAAATTATTTGGTTAAGTGTCGATATATTTGCATGTGACCTGAAAGTTACTCAGACCCATAGAGGATTAACCATGTCTAATAGCAAAAATGGCATCGATTAAGAACCGAATCATGGTTAACTTTTTTGCTCGCCTCTGGGTCTGTTAAGAATCAATTGCACGCCACGTGAAATTACGTTGCATCACGTTACAATTAACGATTCTATTCAAATGATTACGTTTCTCGTGGGTCCACGCGGTTGTCGCGTTCGCATTGGGACCACTGTATCACGGAAGAAGAAAATTCTATACACTGTCTCTCGAAGGTTCGCTTGTTACGAAAGCCGTCGATATCTCCCGTAGATCGGTATACACTGGTCAATTATAGATTATGGAGGCGATCGATCGCGAGGACATGTAAATCACATCGGCTGGCTTTCCGATCCATCGGCAAACCTCGGCAACTCAATTAAACGAGATGACGCGCCGGTAAATAATCGCGATGATTATAAATTGAAAAGGAACGCCGAGTTAACGAACGTTGCCAGTCGACCGACTCGATCGATTCGATTTTTCTCATTACGCGATCGAAACGCTTCAGCGGTGCGACGTGAAATAGTGCGTTCTGTTGGAGACGTTTTCGCGTCCTGGTAATGACACGGTATCGACTGGCTTTCTTGTTAAACGACCGATTCTTGCATCAGACTGCAAATTTTATGGCGTTTTTTCCACGCTTTCAGAGCTCTCGGAGACAGAGATAGAAATAGGGAGCGTTTCCTGGCGCATTTAGAAGGGAATATCTATCAGATGGAAATATTTTAACAAAATTAAATTGTAAGGCAGACAACGATGGGTGTAAAACTTGGCATATAATATGCATTACAGGAAGAAATTTTATTTAAGAAAATTACAAGGATTTAAAAGTTTACGATGAGAAATAACTTGACAGACACAACCAAGAACTTGAAATACATCATTTCAGAACCACCATAAGACACCGAGCACAGTGGTTGGGAGGCGGAGAGAACGCTAAATTATAAAAGTTATATCTTCGTGAATCTATTATTATATTCTGGTAGCCAATTAAGTGTAGTATTTAAGTCTGCAAACGGTTTTTTATAATTTCGTGTAATAGATGAGAAAAATGGACCTGAAGTTGACCTTTCGTATTCTAACTAAATTCTGATAAATTTTCAACCAAAGTCTCACTATGTGTCTTTCATTTCCGAGGATATTTTGAAATATATCCATTACGTATTTGGAAACTGTACAACCTTAGCTTTCGTATGACGACAGTAATTTTTGAAAATAGATAATCAAAATGATATCAACAACCTTGAAAGAAAGATATGTAAAATCACACGGCTCATTTGTTTTTAGAAGGATTATGAAACATAACTATACTTAGCTACATTTTCTCATTGCAAAATTTCGAAGGTTGATATTGTCATTTAATACTTCTGCAAAAATCAGCTGCACATATTTGCACATTTCGGAGATATTGATGTTTAAAGTTTGAGATGCACGAAATTCCAGATGGACGGTATAGGATTCTGGAATATATTGAGTTCCTATAAATATTTTACTTTCATTTTTGAGGATATTTCGAAGTATATGCATTACATACATGGAAAGTGTACAATCTTAGCTTTCGTTTCACCTCAGCAATATTTGAAAATATATAATCAAAATGATACTAGCAACCTTGAAAGAAAGATATGTAAAATCATACGGCTCATTTGTTAACAAATATTTGTTAAATGTTTGATTTTTGTAACAACTGTGATAATTACAACAATAAATACAGATTAAGATTCCAATGTGCTTCTACTTTGTTATTAATGGACAATTCAATACTTTACGTGGATGTTAACCATTTGTCGTTGTTCCTAATATTGTCATCATATAAAGTTTCACTTAGGAATTAATATAAAAAAAGAATTATTCAAAAATATTAAAAAATGTAGAAGTTGCAACGTTTTTTCCGCGTTTTCATATACATAGATCCGACCACTGTGCGGCGGTGGAAGTATGATAGTTTCAGGGTGTATATTAACAACAGAAGTGCTCTAATTAACTTTTGACGATGGGATTTTACAAAAACAAATTTAACTATTTTAAAGGAAAATAGTTTTTAAATTAGATGTTTAAAACTTCGAAGTTTTAGCAGGATAATGATGCAAAACGTGAATCCCAAATCGTTTAGGACTTTTGATTATACGAATAACTACCTGAAAGTATTGCAACCACTGTCACTGTCACTAAATGTAAATCCTATTGAAAATCTATGGGATTCGATCCCATTTGATCGAAACTAAAATAAAAATACGATTAACGGAACTAATAACGACCAATAAACTAGGTGTATTTCGCCGAAGTATCTAATAAAAATTATACTTAACATGTCTAAATGTTTAGAAAATGTTATTAATCAAAAATATATATCTCACAAAATACTGAAATTATTATAATTTTGTTCAAAACCATATACAATTGGAATAAAAGTATTATACTTCCATAGGTGTCAGAATATTTTCGAAGTTTTATTATCAAAGACTGATTCACAGCATCCATTTATTGAATGCATAGCATTTGCCAATTTGCTTCCATTAAAAATATAAAGAAATCTGCAAGGGAGTAGTTACGTGCCCAGAATAGATTATTACTTTCTTTCAAATTCCAACCGGTTTTCTTGAAGGTGTATACGCATGAGCGTTTCTCGCAAACATATTATACGTTTATTGTTTTTTTTTTTAATCTATAAGTTTTGTTTTAAAATTGACCGTAATCGATCCCAATCAATTAACGCGTAGTCTTTCTATGAACTTTTTCGGTAACTTTTCACGAGACGAAAATAGTTTTCTAGGTTTCATATATGCAACGATAGGGGCCGCGAATTTAACATTTCGCTGTACGATATACGGTGAAATGTCACGCAGTGATGGGAAAACCCCTAGGTTTCGAATAAATCTGAAGTTTGCCGGTGTGTTTGTCTCGTTTCTTTCTCTGGAAAATGTTCAAAAGAGGAAACGAGACAAACACATCGGCAAACTTCAGATTTATTCGAAGCCTAGGGTTTTGCCCATCTCTGATGTCACGATAGCTGTATCGAATTGTAGATTGTTTGTTTTACAAATTGTGTACTTACATATAATTGTAAGAAAAAAATATTTTAACCGGTACGATTGTATTTCGAGACTGCAATCCTACAGAGAATCATTCCGACTGGTCACTGAACGGCCACACACGTTTTTAATATGTCGTTCATCGTACCCGACTACGCCAAGTATTATGTCAGTGACATACTGGCATTCAACACAAGTAACATTTAACTCGCGACTTTAAATACCGTCTCATCGTTGAAAGTATTTTAACAATTAATGGTATTTATTTAATGTTTCCTGGTTATGTTTGCGACTGTAATCACGGTGCGTTGTAACGATTACACTAGCTTACAGCCAAAATGTACATTCAATGACACTACATTTTTCTTATGTATTCTGACCCGCTAAATTGGAAAATCACATTGATACTATTTTTTATGGATAGATTTTCTAGAAATGAGTTTTTGAACTTTTTTCGTTTTTTTTCTCCGAAATACCCATCCGTGGGATTACTTGGAACGAGAAATTAGAAAACATCAAATTTCCAGTAAAACAGGCTTGAAAAATGCTCTAATGGAGGAATGAAACAAGATTCCACCCCGAATAATATCAAATTTAGTTAATTCAATACCTAGAATAGTTGCAGCAATTAAAAAATCAAACGGAAATCCTACGAAGTATTAGTTACTTATAAATTAATGTAAATTTCGTGTTTTTTGTATGAAGTTTTGAAAATATAGCAATTGTACTAATACTTATTGCTTCTATACTTCTACCGATTTTTCGTATTTTTTTGTTAATTTCGCAATTTATATAAATTGTTGAGAAAGTATCAGTCAATGCATACAGTGAGCATTATGTGTGGATGCTTTTTCTGTTTGATGACTCTCTTGTTTTTGGCGCTGCTCTCGTGAGTGTGTTTTCTTTCTGTGTCGCGTTTTATGTAATCAGTAAGATAATAAAGTCCTACTTTTATATAATGTTCAGTACAAAAGCTCTGGTCTATTATCAGCCTAATAATTCGCCCTGTCCTTACTCACTGTATTTCTATCATAAATAATTAATTTGTTTTTGTACTGAATCTATTCTAGAGAATATGTAGAATATCCTTGTTTATAAAAAAGAAGTTAATAAATTACAATTTCACGTAGTTCTTTTTGGAAATTGATAGGTGTACGAATACTTTCTACATCCACTGTAGTTTCACATTTTAGGCCACATCTCGAGTTAGAAACGTCCGATTGGGTCGCGCAAGATATCATACTAAAGGTAATCGAATCTCCAACAATCGCTTCTAACATTGTTTTCCAATCTGTTCAGTAGTTTAAGTGTTATGGACAAAAATATATAAAAAACGTCGATTTTTTGGGCTAAAATAAAAATCGGAAATTTGCACAATCGACATGTAAAAATAGAAAATATCAAATTATGTCCAGTTTCTTATTGTTTACATATAGATCACATTTTTATGAAGAAAACAAGATATCGATGAAGAAAATTTATGGATAAATACCAGTGTTATGAGCAATTGAGTAAAGATACAAAAACTCAAATTCTACTCTGTTTTTGTATCTTTCTCCTATTTATATAGAAAACGTTTATTTAATTCAACAATAAGAAACTGGACATAATTTGACAGTTTCATTATTTCAGCCCAAAAAATCGATGTTTCTCATATATTTTGGCCTATAACACTTAAAGTACTAAACCGATTGAAAAACAATGTAAAACGTGATTGTTGGAGATTCGATTATCTTTAATATGATATCTAAACAAAAATTCAAAAACTCATATCTGGAGAACCTATCTATAAAAAATTGTCTGAATGTGCTTTTCCAATTTATCGGGCCAAAATACATAAGAAAAATATATTAGCGAAAAAGCGATTATATGAAAAATCGTTACATCTGTAGCCACTGTTACGGAAGTTTGTATATATTTTCGAAATATGTAATACGCTTAACGGGAAGAAGAAGCTTTAAAGGTCCTTCTCGAACGTACAAGTCCCCTCGAGCAACAACCTTTTCCCTGGACGCATATACAACAATATACTTCACAATGGCAATCAATCTTCCGAAAACGCATATATCCGTCCTCCGTAAACAAACATCTTCCTCAAAACACACACGCACGGACGCAAGCACGCATTCTTCGGCAGAAGGAATAAAGACAAAGCTCGAAGCTCGCCCCTCCCCCGGAATCATCTCAAAACCTAAATCACCATTTCCAACCCCTGTCCTTTTCATTCCTCCCTCCGGCGAGCTCTCTCCAGACTCCGTGCGCCGTGGCCGCTTCTGCCAGCAAACCATGCGAAGTTCCTCCGAGGGAGGGCCATGTGACAAGACGCAGAAAATTCGATATCCCCGCGGTATGACAGGCAAAAACTCCGGGGTCCCGTGGATGACAATTTTACCTCGATCCGTGTCCCCTCCCCACCATTCAGTGTGCGGCGCGGGCTCCATTCAGCTCTCAGAGTCCTCATTGTCCCGACTGTTGTTTGCCAAGGTAATCCTGTACGCGAGAGGATACGAACCTGCCCGGCTCGACCAAGGACACGACAACGGGACGACAAATTTTCCGCCACAGAAAGCCCGAATAGGAAAAGCGATCGTGCCGGCTCCCGAGGCCAGAAACGTATTACATTTTAAAACGACAAAAAGGAACCCCGGCTAATAATGGGGATAATATGGGGTGCCCTCGAATCTGAAACGCGCCCAATATCGGTGCATCCTGGCGAAAACCGGTGTGTAAACACAGCGTTACCGCGACGTCCTGTCAATCCTGAGTCAGAACCCCCCTTTGGAGGGGCACCGATCGGTCGCGTTATCTGATCGCGCCCTTCGGGGACCGTCAACACAGATTCTCGGTGGTCGAACTGCTATTTAATTCGGGACTCGTTACAGAACAGCCATCCAAGACTTGCTATACTTTTTACTTTTTTCGTTTCTGAAGCCGGTTACGTTGCATATGAATGGATTAAGAGGAGAAGCGGGAGGAGAGGGTGAGACGCTCCGAGGGGGGTTAGATTATTCTGTTCGCTTTGTCTGTAATGGAATCGATGGCGGCTTTGGATGACAGAGGACGGAATATTTTACATTGGAATTACTTGGATACTTGAAAGTGATGGAAGGTTTGGTGTGACTGTTTGAAATTTCAGTCTATAGCCATCGAAACGTAATGCTGTTCGAATGATGATTTGTCAGGATAATAAATATTTTAAAAGAAGTATTGATATAAAATTCGAGCCAAAGGGAGCCCAATTTTGAGTTCCGTTTTATTTTCTGAGCTTTCCAAACTATGTAGTCCATCTAGATTTATTGCTTGTGATGGATTCTTCATAGATACAAACATTGGATTTGGACTGTGCGATGAGTTCGCATTGAGAGTGTCCTCAAGTTATATTCGACGCAAGTTGTCTACTGGACAGAATTGTATGCAATTATTAAAGTCATTTCATCTGTTGTGTCATCTATCTTTAATAGATCAATTGAAGAAAGAGCAGAATTTGTCAAAGTTGATTATTTTTCTAGATTATAACCACATTCCTCGATTTCTGTAAGGAAAATTTTTGCTATTTTGTTGTCTTCAATGTCTGCGTCACTTTCTCCTGATGTTAGTATATTGTTATTATATTCGTCGATAATTTTCCGTTCTCATTGCTTCTCGGATGGAGCTAGTTACTTAAAAAAAAGAATTTCCTTAAAAACTCTGGATTGAGGAAATATGGCTCCAATATTCTATTGGGTAGATCGGAAAGTAATTTCGTATTTTGTCCACCAGAATGATTAATTGTACTTTTAACTAGCGACCTTCACTCTAAACTGTTTCAATCATTACTGGATACCGAATGTTTATGTATTTATGGCAAATGTGGGAAAATACGACATGTTTTCATTTCAATTTCATTTCTTCATCTGGCTCTGTGCGAATATAAATTTGCCTAAGCATCCGCAGGATAATCGCTACATATTTTAACAAATATAGTTAATTCATTGTAATTGTTTATCTCATACGTTCCATCGTTATTTGTTCTAGTCTGTACAAGTTTTTTTTATATAGAAAAAGTTTACTTTAAATGATGATATCAAGAATCATTTAGATCAGTTTTTGTTGAATAAAGATCACAGCTTTTATGAACGTGGAATTATATTACCACCAGAAAGGTGGCCAAAGTTATTGGACCCAAATGGTCAATACATAATTCAATAAGGTATTTTTATATTAAAAAAAGGTCTTTTTTGCGTGAACTAAGAAACGAAATTATTTTCCGAACAACCCAATATACACCCTCGCTCATAAATATGTGGACACGTACTACTTTCAATGAATAATTAAAATATACCGTAAATTATTACTATACAACTTTTGTTGCTAAATTCTATATTGCGTGTGTATTTAACAACAACATTTAATAATATTAAATGTTTTGACTGCCATATTTAATTTTATAGTGGAACTATGGGATCGTTTAGATACATAGAAAAGTTCAGAAAGAATGTTCAATATATCAAACACATTTATGGCGAAATATTACAAAATAAATGAGATAATATTACTTCGGATACAATGAAGAAATTAATAGTATCCAAGTTTGGTAAAAGAAATGTTAACATTATCTAGTTATTTCTAAAGCTTTTTATCATTACTAATGTGATATTTAAAAAAAAACCATTAATCAAATATATTCGCTAATACAACATAAACATATCAAAAGATAAATGATATAATTGATATTAATAGATTCGCAACTGTTATTAGATATTTAGTGTCCACATATTTCTGAGCAGGGGTGTATATTAGAATTATACGAGCATATTGTAGGATACTACTTATCTATTCTACACTATTTATACTACATATACTCTGCGTTCGCGACAAGTTGGCGAACCAAGGACACGGTTCTCACTCTGTTCCACCTCTCCTGACACCATGCGCTGTGTTATCATTGGCTGCGGCCGGTGACAAGAGACGACGACAATCATATCGGAACAGAGTGAGATGAATTGATTTCACAACATTGGCGTGGCTAATCATTCTCGGGTTTTCATTATCTTTATAAGTATTTATAAGACTGTAATAGTTGGCACTTTGATTAGGAGGCAACGCCGATGCCGTAAAGTCGTCATTCTGTTTCACTCTGTCTCGATATGTTCGCTGTCGTCCTTTGTCATTGGCCGTAGCCAATAACGACGTGGCGCATGGTAGCAGGAGAGAGGGACAAAGTGAGAAAGAAAATGAGTTTGCCTCGCCAACTTGTTGTGAACGCACAGTAGTATAAGTGGTGTGAGGTAAGATGTGTGAAACAAAATAAACTGTAAGTTGGAGTGTGGTGTTTAAATTATGATTTATTTGCCGCTTGCCGTAAGAAAACGTCACCTTATGCGTGTGCATTACTGTGCGTACAATTGCACACGACCTGTGTCGGATGGTTTCACGACAGCTGTTCGAAATCACAGTTATGTTTACGAAATCATTTGAACCAATCAGTAATGTTATATTAGAATAAGGGAATATGAATTAGTTTAAGAATTATATGATATTATTTACTTAATTTTTGATTTGTATAAGTCACACAATGTATTATAATTCTATGTAGAAATATAAACGATCATATTATGTGAATACTAAACCATTTTTTATGCACAGGTGCGTGTGTACGAACTTCACGTAGCACTCGTCCGACGCGTGAATGGCATATTGTATCGTGTACCTACTGTGCAGGATCTGCGTGCCTTGTTGTGACACAGTGTGTCAATTTCAAATTAGATCATTTTCAACGGAATTATATGCCGTTTCAGTAGTTCTCCAGACGTTACTTTCGCAACGTTTGAAATAACCTTGTACGATCTTTAACGACTCCGAACGAGATATTTTTTCCTCGGGCTCTACTGGGACAAGGAGGACAGAAACATACGATGTCCCATTAAAAAATGATCTCGTCACTTACTTAAGGATAAGGAATTGCCAGCACACGATATCTTTCTTGATACCATGCAACTTTAACGCTAAACCTCTCCCGCTATCTCCAGAAATGTGGCAGCAATTCAACTGGTCCGTGTTAAGCGACTCGGGGAGCCGTAGTAAAATCACAGCATTAAACTCGACGACGGTTCTCGCGGTCGCCAATCAAGATTTTACACCGCCACCAGACAATTATGATATTTTACAGGTGATTTGAGGGGCATCAGGTTATCGTATATCGCGCTCACCGGGCTGATAAGCGGAGATCGGTTGCCTGGAAATATCTGTATCCGTTTGACCTTGGATCCGAGCCAAATCGCGTTCGACGATCTCTCGGATGCGCAAGGACTGTTTCGAGTTGATTTCGCGTCTTGTTTTGGTCTCCGTTTGATTGCATTCCATGCGTCGAATACAAGTTGCTTTTAAAATAGCCAACCAAACTTTCAGATGTAAGCTTCGAGGGTGATACCAAAGTCACGCTGAGAAATGCTTCACATCTCCAGATATCGGTGATTCGATTTAGAATGTTTCGATAATATACATCTCTCGAGGTGTATCTTATAAACTTGTTTCGTAGGGCTATATAAACACTTTACAGGTGTCTGCTTCACTTTGATATTCTCAATGTCAGGCTCTGAAATTTATTCTTAATAAAATGAAGTTTGCATTAATGTTCGAATAGCATTGCACGTTGTCAGTTATTGTTTTTATATCATCTTAATGAATCAATTCTTTTGTAACGAATTGGAGCACCCTGAACGGCGGAAACATAAAATTGATTCATTTCATTCGCATAAATTTCTTTGTAATGATTAATTAAAAAAAGGAAATTCTAATTTTCACCTTCGCAAAAGTATTTGGAAACACAATATTGCGTTTCGTATATTCGATGTAAGAAGTCTGTTGAATCAGTTATACAATTTGTAAAGACAAGATGTAACAAATATCCAAAACAGGAACGATGGAACCAATACTGGATAACTTAAAGGCCTACTGCACTACATAAAATTCGTAACAATGTTTATGATATAAGTCCGGCAGTAACTATGAACCGAAAAGACCAAGTGATTCTAATCAGAATAAGGATAGGCCACACCAGAATTACACATTCATTCTTTATCGCTAAAACAGCCCCAACAATGTGCGATGCATATAATACACAAATCTCCATAGAGCACATCCTAGCCCACTGTCCCAAATATAGTGCCAAAAGGACACGATATAATACATTCAACATAGCAAACATGCTACAAAAGGCAGAGTCATGTAGAACAATTTTATCCTTTCTAAAAGATATCGGTATCTATAATCAAATATAAAATTTACGTGACTACAACACAGATGCAAAGCAAATGTGGTCACTCATAACCTGAGAAGGTGCATGTGACTTTAAACATCCAATCAAAAAAAAAAAAAGAATATACTAAATTAAGTGCTACCGCCACAGAATTGTTCGAGGAAACTGGAAAGATAGTATATCTGGGTATAGTTTTCCGGGTGTTGAAAGCAATTAGTTATAAAGTTGCTAGTGAAAAGCCATCTTATTTTGTAGTAAAATTATTAATTCAAGGATGTAATGTTTTCAACTGGACAAATTGAAGAAAGCAGTCAGCACAAAATAGGGAATAGCAGTCAGACTTAGGGAACAGACGAGGCATTGTTTCCAGCAGTACAAGGTCAGCCGCCATATTTTTTTATTTTTTAGAAACAAATTGTTAACGTTTCACTAACAATAAGATATTCTATCTTATTTTTCGTAATCTCCAAAAATTGCACCACGTGATTATTATTTGTCCTCTTCATGGTAAAAGGTTAAGTTAAACAAATGATATAAAAATACACATGAAATGATACTTTGCTAGGGAAGCACACAATTTTTGAAAAAATTGCATTATCCTGTTTCCAGATCGAGAGATGGAGAAAAGTAATACACTCTCTGTCCCAAAACTAACCGGAATGGCTCTAGTTTAATAAATGTAATGGCGCTATCTACTAATGGCCGATTCTTTTATGATTTGTTGTCAATTTTTATTAACCTCTGAAACTTTCATGACTAGACTGCGGATCTTTATGCAAAATAAAATCTTCGCGAACGTGCCTACAAAAATTGAACCTAAATAGAAATTTATTTTATTCTGCAAATATTACAACATGAACTTTACTTTCAATCTTTTTTATATTCTTGCATATTGTTTGCATTTTGTAGGTTCTTGCACATTCATATTTCCTGTAAATGCATAAAGATCCGCAGTCTATTCGTGACATTTTGTTCACTAAGAGCCTTTATCAAAGACACAAGTTTTTGAGTGGCATCGACGATTTAGAGAAGGTAGAAAGGATGTGGATGATGATAAATGTTTAAACCGGCCAATTGAAACTATGACCGAAGAAAATATCGAAAAAGTGCGTAATTTCGTGAAAATTTCGTGAAAATTTCAAAAAATTCTTCAGTGAGTGTTAATGCTGAGTATTATCTTAGCATATTGAAGCGTTTGGTAGGCTGTATTCTCATCGATCATCAATCATCACCGATTTTTTGAACAAAAAACAAATTTTTCTACTTCAACATCCTCCATATTCTCCCGATTTGTCTCCCTATGATTATTTTTTATTTCCTGAGTTGCATTTGGCGATGAAACCGCTTTGCATCAATTGAAGATACTCAACAAACAACGACGAGCAATATCAACACCATTCCAATCACGAACATAAAAAAGTCATTTGATGCACTTTTCGAACGTGAAAATCCTTGTATTTCGGCTGAAGGAGAATATTTTGAATAAACAAAAGATTATGTCAAGATTTTCTAATTAGTTCTGTTATTTTTAAAGCCATTCTGGTTAGTTATGAGATGGAGGGTGTAGAACAAAATGGATCGTATACAACTCAGTAATGTAACGTAAAACATACAAATATTGCGTATATATTATGTTGTAAAACAGTAGTTCGACGAGTGTATTCGCGAAACGTGACTACGAAATAAAGTTCAGGCCAAATTTAGAGACATAAGTTTAATTAGAATAGTGAAACAGTTTAGCGTAATGAAAAACAGCGTAAGAACATACAGCCAGATTTAACAGCACTCTTTCTTACTGGGCAACACACAGCTAACCGATCTACGTTCGAAAATGTCCCCTCGCACGAGCGCTGTATATGGTTTGTACACACACTCACATACAAACAGCAAGGCGCTAAATACAAATTGTACTTTACAACATATTACTTACTTAATAATAAAACGAAAGTAACATTGAGGACAACCTAATATTTCGTTTAGTAAAACATGTGAAATGATGTTAGACGGTGCAGGAAAGAAAAGGAAAGAGCAACGGTGAAAATGGTGAAAATTTTCGCGAGGTTGCATACTCATTCGCATCCTTTCACGCGTCAACCCCTTCCTTTGAGCCCAACCGATCCGTAAACGAAGAAGAAGAGGAAGCAGCCCTACTAAACCTGGCTCTGAAACCCAACCAGACTCTGACGAATGATCAGAATCGTAATTGTAGACCTGAAAGAGAATCACACGCGGTACGGCTTCCACGGTCGTAGATGCGCCAAGGGATTGGATTTTCGGCCGCTCTTCCAACCCCATTGCGCAAAGGGTTTCATCCCCCGGAACGTTCACGCGCTCGTTAGCATATCATACGTGCGGCGGGGTTCGAGGGTTGAATTCTCGGCCAATAACAATCCGTTTTGGCCTGTCGTCCAGGTCCTCACACCCCACACCCCTCCCTGGATCCTGTATTACTATTCGTATTCGACCTTCCTTCCTTCGCTTGGCTCGTTTATTTGCTTGTCCAATGGTCGGACAGCTCAAAGCGTTCTGGTACTCAGGACGCCATTTTTTCTTCCCCTTCTCCTCTTCCGCCGCGCTGACCCGTTAACTCTCCGATTACGGAAATCTCGTGATCCGTGGGATCGACGGAGCCCTTGCGCCGTTCTTGACGCAGTTGAATTTTTCCAATTTTATCGGTGTGCCTTTTTCTCGTTGAGTCGTCCAAGAGAAATCGAACACTTTATCGAGGAACGAAAATTCACTTCGGAATCATGGTATCGATACGCGTGCCCCACATAATTTATGTAAAACTGTTTTCGTATATTCAACACAAAAATATTCGCGTGTTTACTTCAACGATTTGTATGCAGACAGTTTCAGCGTAGCTACTTGGTATTTTCCGATATGCGAGTTTGCATATGTAAATTAAAGCATTTAACAAGGCTACAATTGTAGATTATTAAGCGATGGTGTCTTATCATTACTTTTGTACGAATCGTTGAACTCGAGAAATATATCGATCACGTTCATCGAGTTTCTGCTTGTTGAACACACTGGCTGCCAGACTGAAACTTGTGAAAATTTGTACAAAGTCAAAATTTTGCCTCGAGACTATTTAAGGTTAGATAATTTATCATTCGTCGTAGTATTTAATTTCTTAACCTCGCCAAATTCACAAATCCTGTCCAGATTTATTTTCGTTACCGTCTTACCTAGGGAATTCATTATTTTAGTGTCTTAACGAAGAGTTCTCTCACTTATTTCTGGACAACATGGCGACCACCAACTCGATATAGTGTATAAATGTATTTTCAATTGTGGATCGCAAATCGGTAAAGAAATTTTACAAATTGAAAGAAACGAGAAAACATGCAGGGGAACGGCGAAAATTCCAATTTGAATGGCGTTGATGAACCGAGGTAATGGCCGGTGGTTCGTGTACGTCGACGGTCGACTGGCTCATACAATTCCCATAGTCTTCATTGAACGGATCTGCATTGATACTCGAGCCGCATAGTGCCCGTTGTTCCATTCTGCGTCTTCGAAACGAGTGTATAAATCCAGAGTGATCTGGATCGAATGAAAATGCACGAACAATACGCGGCAGATGTCGACGCATTTCTCGAAACAACGTCGAGAAAATGATGATACTGTCCCTTCGGTTAACCGAGGTAATTCCATTACATATTGTGCTGTAGTTTTTTTCATACGAAAAGATCGTAATAATTTCTCGAGGAATTAGAATCAAGGATTTTGCAGGATAGTTTAGTGAAAACTATTGTGGCAAATAATTTTCAAGCTAATTAGAATCAAGTGCAATCATAGGTGATCACTAGACTACGGATCTTTATGCAAAATAAAATGTTCCCGAACATGCCTACAAAAATTGAACCTAAATAGGAATTTATTTTATTTTGCAAATATTATAACATGAACTTTACTTTCAATCTTTTTTATATTCTTGCATACTGTTCGCATTTTATAGGTTCTTGTACATTCAAATTTCCTATAAATGCATACAGATCCGCAGTCTTTAATGATCACACTTCTATCAGGTTACATGTTGAAAATCGGAAAAACATTAGAATTTTCAAATTGATCTAGATATTGCGTACATTGTTATCGTTAATTTATTATTAAACATCATTAATATTCGCAAGGGTATTACTAGCGAATATATACTTTTACTAAGCGTATGTAAATATATAACTCAAACTGTATATTACAAGCAAAAAGCAGATGGTATTTTAAAAACATTTTTATAATTTAAAACATTTTCTCACAAAGTATTACTAAAGAGTTTCATATATGTAACGCAAGCAACACTCGTTTATTTTCTAAAAATGGGATACACGTCTTTATAAAAATTGACAAATATGTTGTTCAAAACATATCATTTTAACACATGTATGAAATATTTTTATTAGATGTTTAGTGTCGTCAGAATAAATCCCCAAATATGGCGACCCACTCTTTACGGAACAATTAACTCTCTATTTGCAAACGACAAATAAATGTTGTATCGAATATGAATCATATGTATGCATATGATAAGTACTTGAAATCTTCAAGTACCCATCTATTATTTAAAACTTTACCCGAAATACTTGTAATTTTAAGTAGTCCACTTCAGAAAATCAAATTGCATTTACCTTTGACAATGAAAACGATACTTGCTAAACCAAGTAGTCTGGCTTGTATGTTCATTCATAACTTTCTAAAACAGTGTAATTTGAAAATATAGAAAAAGAACCTGATACTTGAGTTATGTCATAACTAATTGCTAGTATGTATGTATGTATGAATGTTAATATGTATATACAAGTGTTACTATTGTATGATATTAATATTAAGTTACAATTAAGTTATAAGTTATATTACGAGTGTATGAAACAATGAAATTGTATAGCTGATATAAACTTTGTAAAAAGTTTCAAAGGCTAAATAAATAAAAAAAAAAATATTTGTCCAGGTCCATGTCGATCGAAGTCACTAGAAACGTTAGACCTTCGTTCGAAAATTGCAAGGACGTAGACACGCATTCGCGAGTTCCTCGCTGTCATCTGGTACCAGGCTGGAACGTGCAGGGGCGATTCTGGCACCCGGAGATGGGGCAGCGATCGAAAAAACCTGGAGATGCTAATCTCCCATCGCGTCGAAGGGTGGAAACTGTGCTAATGCGATCCCGTTTAGCCAAGTCAGCTGGAAAACGTGCAAGAAGCGCCCCATCCCCCAAATGCATGGCAAAACACGGGCCAGGGGGATTCTCCCTATTAGTCGGCCTCCGGGCGTTGTCGATGTTGCGGCTCGAGGATTGTCATTATTTCGCGATATCCATTCGGCCAGAAACATTTGAACACATTGTGCCCGTTTGCGATTCCATTCCGTCCCGTTTTCGGTCTCTGTCAACGAGGAATCATTCCCACAGACGACATGATTATGAAATCCACGCCGAGCCGAGGGGAGGCCATTTTTTCCTTTGCCGATATTGTGTACTAAGAGGCTTGCTTATTTCTCCGAATAACGATTTTTCTAAGGGGGCGACATTGCTATGCTTATTTGGGCAATTTTTTCGTTTTTTTTTCTTTGTTCATGGATGTATTATCGTGTCTCCCAGTTACTATATTGTCATTTTACTATAATATATAGTCTATATCGGATGTTCTACATATATCGGATAGTTTATAACGCGTTATTCACATTTTTATTTATAAATAGCGCGTTGTTCACATTTTTATTTATACTTAACTCTTCATTAAATAACGTTAATCACTTACTTACATTGTTTACTATCTCACACAGAATCGTTTTCACTTCAACCAACTGAGTAATTTCAAAAATTATGTAATTTATGCAAATAAAACAATCATTGTCGTTACTATTATAAAAAACATTATAGTTATGTTAATAAACACGTATACGAAATTCTGGAATATGTATAAGCACCTTGGATAATATAAATAAAGATATGATATAAATAAAATGTGAACAACGCGCTATTTATTCGTAAATTTATTCATAAATATGAATATGAATACCTCCATCTCTGCATTCGAGGAATTGCCGTTAGACTGAAAAGATCTTTTTGAGTAACCCAGTTAACAATGGCAAAAATGAGAGTAGCGGTCCAAGGAAAGAACTGAGTCCTCCTGCTGAACGAACAATTATAAAAGCTGTCGGCAACTCGATGAAATATTGCAACAAAATAGCAAGAGAATATAATCTGTATGTTTCGCGATTGGTTGTACACCGGGTCCTCAAAAAGAGTCCTAACGTTGTTAGAAGGCATAAAATTACTAGATTAGAGTGTGATTACAGCATGGTAAAACATCATCGAAATTGAAAAAACGCAAGTTGATTTTACTTAGATGCTGAAGCATTTTTTTAGAACTTGAAGTAAGTTCACCATCGTTTATTGATTATTACTAGACTGCGGATCTGTATGCATTTATAGGAAATTTGAATGTACAAGAACCTATAAAATGCGAACAGTATGCAAGAATATAAAAAAGATTGAAAGTAATGTTCATGTTACAATATTTGCAGACCAAAAGAAATTCCTATTTAGGTTCAATTTTTGTAGGAACGTTCGCGAAGATTTTATTTTGCATAAAGATCCGCAGTCTAATTACTACGCAATATTTTCAGACGAAAAAGATTTAATCTTGATGGTCCTGACAGGTTCAATTCGTACAATTTTATTTAATACCGACTCAAAGTTCGAAACGTTTAAAAATATGGATGGCGTTGTATTGGGTTGTTCGGAAAAGAATTTCGTTTCTTTGTTCACCCAAAAAACACCTTTTCTTTTTAATATAAAAATACTTTATTGAATTATGTATTGACCATTTGGGTCAAATAACTTTCTGGTGGTAATATAATTCCACGTTCATAAAAGCTGTGATCTTTATTCAACAAAAACTGATCTAAATGATTCTTGATATCATCATTTAAAGTAAACTTTTTCTATATAAAAAAAACTTGTACAGACTAGAACAAATAACGATGGAACGCATGAGATAAACAATTACACTGAATTAACTATATTTGTTAAAATATGTAGCGATTATCCTGCGGATGCTTAGGCAAATTTATATTCGCACAGAGCCAGATGAAGAAATGAAATTTAAATGAAAACATGTCGTATTTTCCCACATTTGCCATAAATACATAAACATTCGGTATCTAGTAATGATTGAAACAGTTTAAAGTAAAAGCCTCTGGTTAAAAATACAATTAATTATTCTGCTGGACAAAATACGAAATTACTTTCCGAACTACCCAATAGAATAGTCACGATCCGCAGTGTACGAATCTCCGATCATCCAACGAATGAGGCGACAACGCCGACGGAAAAAGGAATTCCTCAAAACACCGGAAGTCGTGCGACGGAGGGCTATAGGGCGCGTGATGGTGTGAAACTCGGAAGTGTTGCGCCATATAACGCGCAAATGGAAGGAGCGAAACTGCTCGGGGTCCGCTCGAATTCCGTTTCCCCGCCGGTTATTAGGCAAATACTGCCTCGTCGATGATAACCCTTTCGCTCGGGGGCTGAATAATATGGCACCCTTAAACAGGCGGCGTTTGATGTGCCGCCGGTTCAGCGCGCGTCGCAGCCAATTTCGCATCGCATCGCATCCCCCACGCGCTATCCTTGCGTGTCATAATCGTCGCACCCTTGTCGGTTCCCTAGTCCTCGGCGCGAGTCGTAACGTGTTTTTGCCGCGGATATTGTTGAAATGTTTACCGTAATCGACAAATGGATTTGACGCGTTGCTAGGTGACGTCTAACTGTGGAATGGAATTCATTAGCAGAGGTTATTCGGTAATTTCAGTGATAGCTACGCTTTGAAAAGCGTTCACCGAGTAACTTCTTTAATCTTTTCGATACCTTAGAGGCAATAGGTATATCGGCTTTGTAGTTTATACGAGAAATACCTTGATTATTATTTATCGAATTAATATCATTTATTCGACGAAATAGAGGAAATTAGCGAAAAAATAGACGAGAGTATGTTGGTATATGCAACAGTTAAGTGTTGGATTTGGCATGGATGGGACATGCGCAGTCGGGAACACATTTGAAGCAAGTATATGAGTTTTTGTATCCGGCTAGCTTCACTTGTTATTCGTTTCGCACTTGTTATCAGATTGATATGTACAAGCGAGAGGTTATAATAAAAATCCAAATTAATTATCGGAAATTACATTGTGTCTGTGTGTACAGTTGTTCTATCCCCCTAAAATTCCTAGCAACAACAGTGTAGAATATCAAAATATGATGATTCTTACGAGACTGATACAATGAAATGATTTTACTGCGACAACAGTGATAATACCGATGAAGATGGAACGCGCATGAATTTGATGCGAGTTGAAATGCTTCCTCACGTTGAATCATTTTTTACAAACAACGGGAATTTAAAGTAAACATCAAATATGATTTTGCAATTATTTTAGTCTGAATATTTTGCCATTCAGTTCGTAGTACCTCATCAAAAAGTTCATTTGCATTTTTTGGCTCTCTTTTTTCTTCAAGCTCTGTCCAAGTAATCACAAACAAATTTAACGCTATTTAAATCGGGCCTTTAGCTAGCCAACTCGTAACTTTTAATGTTTCATTCTCCTCTAAATATTTTCAATAATTTTGTTACAATTTTATTATACGCATAGTATGTATACTACGTATGTATGTATATAAAGCATAATAACAAATATGCATCATATTAATTTTATTAACATAGATTTATTTCAACGTAATGCAAGATTCGCATGGTGGCTCAAGACTTTTGCACGGTACCGTGAATATTTCACAGTTTTAAGAAGCTGTTACACTAAAATTAACGTTTCCGCACAAACTCTTCGAGCATTGTAAATTTATTAGCCAACGAGATCCGGTCTGAGTCATGGTTTCGTCGCGAACGATATCGGCATCGGTTATTTACAGCGGTTGCAATTGCACCGATATTATGACGTCTCCTCTGATCATTGGACGGAGGCCTGAAAACAAGTTGTCTCGCCGCTGTTCGCGCGTTGAAAACGCTCGGCTGGCGTCGCGCCAATTGGGCTGCTGCCCTTCACCTATGCCAGTGAACGATGTACGAAATTGGTTTCCCTGTCTGCTTGTGAAAAGTTTCACGCGCAAGATTGCGCCGGGGAACTGGCTGACCAGGCGCCTGATTGCTCGTAGAAATTAAAACCGAGCACTCGGGGAACATCTCCGAGCACGCGGAGAAACTTTCATGGGAACACTTACGTTGCGCCGATTGATCATGTCCCGGGAATGTTGCACTTTGCCTTGAAACTGGCTAATTAATTGGACGGAATTGGTAATTCGTAGCGAGCTTAAGGAATACGAAAACCAGGATGGAATAATTTTTGCATAAATTGCAATTATCTTGTTCCTGTTTTAGTAAGCATTCGGTAGCCGGCTAACAGAAAATGATTAGATATAAACAAGTTTTAGCGGGTTCTGTATTACGCCTGATTTACAGAATTCACGTTAAACTACAACTGGATAAGCTAAAATATCCGGTACTTGAACACATTTCAAAGTACGTCATGTTTGATCTTGACTTCATTTTGGTAAATAAATATTAACTTAAATAAAAAAATAACGCTAGCGCTATAAAATACACCCTCGTTCATAAATATGTGGACACTTACTACTTCAATGAATAATTAATATACTAACTTAATTAATATACTAGAAATTATTACTATACAACTTTTGTTGCTAAATTTTTTATTGGATGCGTATTTAACAATATTTAATGATATTAAATGTTTTCATTGCCATATATAAATTTATAGGGGAACTATGGGATCGTTTAGATAGAAAAGTTCAGAAAGAATGTTCAATATATTTATGCATAATACATTTATCAAATACATTTATGGCGAAATATTACAAATTAAATGAGATAATATTACTTCGGATACAATGAAGAAATTAATAGTATCCAAGTTTGTTCAAAGAAATTTTAACAATTATCTAGTTATCTTTATAGTATTTCATAAATCATTACTAATGTGATATTAGAAAAAACTATTAATAAAACATATTCGCTCATACAACATAAATACATTCAAAGATAAATGATATAATTGATATTAATAGATTCGCAACTTCTATTAGATATTTATTTCTATTAAGGAAGTGTCTAATCAGCTTCAAAAGATTTACTGCTCTAATTAATACGAATGATTGTTGTGTACCAGAAAGAGAATTACCATTGTTAACAAACGAACGGTGCAAGATGAATTCTTATTTTTGACGATATTCATTTTCAGAAATGCTTTATTTTGAAAATTGCATAAAAGCGAATAGGTGTATCGTAATATTATATAATAAATCAATATATTAGGTGTACAAATAAGTTCGGCGCCTTTTTATCATATACTCGATGTTTATTTGTAAGAAAAAGGAATACACGTTATGTTTCAAAATAATCACCATTACTTTCTACACACTTTTTCGATTTTTCGGGTAGTTGGCGGATTCCGTTTCAATAAAAAGATGGTGGTTTTGATTCAATAAACTCATTATTACTTTTTTCGACTTCTTCGAAAGATTTGAAATGAAAATCAACTAAGTGGTGTTGTTGCGACCGAAAGAGATGGTAATCTGAGGTGGCCATACCTGGAGAATATGTCGCATGAACGAGAATCATTCATCATCATACAGAAACAGACCTGTACGCGGGAGGACCTGAGAAAAATAACGATAAAAGAACATTTGAAAGGCTCGTTCGAATGATCGACAGACGCACCACCAATCATAATTCTAGAGCAATTTGATGCACGCGTACGGGGTAGCATTATCTGGCCTAAATCTACCAACCGCGGCACGGCCATAGTGTCGCCTGTAAGTGGATACGCCTGGGACGATGGGAGCTGCTCAGACTCTCGGCTCTTCATCCTCCATTCTTTTTCGTTGAACGTTGCCCTCCCCCGCACAGCCCGGCCAGTTCATCCTCATAACTTTCATTCAGAACGCGGCCGAAGGAATTGCGGCCTGGCAACTCCTTCTCTAAAACCGGCACCCCTTCTCTCCTTCGCTCCTTTGCTCCTTCGCTCGGAAGTCTGCCCAAGTTGCCACGCTGCCAGTGACTTCATCTACGTCAGAACTCACGTTGAACACGTTGAGCAATTCCCTACCATATACTAACTACTAACCTATGAAATGTCCATTCGAACGTCTCGCGTTCCCCGCATACATTGGTTAAATACTCTTTTGTTTCACGCGGCTTTTGTTTAGAAAGATGTTGGAATTATTGCAGATTTCCGTTGCAACAGTACGATGTATGGTCGACCACGTTTCGTTTTCTGCTCCATGGAAAAGTCGCGAACGTTCGACAGCTCTAAGCTTTCTGCGAGAGAGTGGACTTATTTCCATATAGAAGGGAACCGATGTAGTTCAGTGTATACACTCGATATTTAAATCATCTTTCTTTGTAGGTTTAGTTTCTTCAACACGAGTTTCTTCAACACGTACACTAACGGTCATTAATTTCGATACGCTACCCCATTTGTGATTTTTTCGAGGTGGGAAACAAGCGTAAACAGCTATTTTGTGATACATTTACTTTTATTAAAGTGGAGTGTTTGAATTCATTGACAGGGTTTTCAAAGAATTTTGCTTTTATTAAAGTACCCGCCATTAACAGCGTGCACAGTAGCGCACACTCGAGCTATTCCAGCTATTTTTCTAAACTTTCGGTTTACACTGCCTTCCATTACTCTTGCAGTACATTCGACAGATGATTTTCATTCATGATACATTCTTCTCGAGCGCATCTGTTAAGGTGATCCCACAACAGGTGTTGTGGATTTTTGTTCTGTTGTAAATTTCCGAAATTTCGTATTCTGGCAAGTTATGAATATCAAGAATTTTACAACTATATGCCATAGACATATGAAAATATAGACCGAGCCTTTGTACGAGAGGCAACTGAAAATTGCGGCGAGGGGGAACGTATCCGACTTCGACTATTTTCGTAATCGCTCGGGTATGTTCGGCTTTTCGTAGTTGCATATTACAATCAGTGATCCTCAACCTGTTTTTTCTAAAAATTGAAACTAATATTAACCATTCTGTAACACTATTTTGGTTATTTAATATATTCTTGTATGTGCATAATAATAAAAATACTATAGTCTTTTCTATTATTATGCACATACAAGAATATATTAAATAACCAAAATAGTGTTACAGAATGGTTAATATTAGTTTCAATTTTTAGAAAAAACAGGTTGAGGATCACTGATGATCAGTTACTCCTCGTATAAAGGCTCGGTCTATATCTTCATACGTCTTTCTTTGACACATATAGTAGCAGTTTATGCTCGGTCTATATTTTCATATGTCTATGCTATATGCTGATATGATATGAATAAGTGTAGACAAATGAGTGCAGGCAATTACGTTCATTTTTCTTTGGAAAAGTTAGAAGTGTCGTAATGTATCAAAATTAATGGCCGGCTAGTGTATTATTAACCTCTTCAGGGACATTGGAATATGTATGCATATTGAGTATTTGTTTAAATTAAAACTATACTACGTGAAAAAAAAAATTAAAATCAGTTGGAAAACTATTCGCTACAGAATTTCTCAACAATATAAAAAGAAACTTGTCGCATAGCAGTCTTAACAAATTTTTATTCTACTCGATAATCACTGTTATGAAAACATTATAAAGTTTTTATGATTAATTGAAGAATATCGATTAATATTTGACGATTAAAATACCAAGTGTGTAAAATATAATTAGTCTAGATGTTTGTATAAATTAAAAAACGTAATTTATATTATTGGTTATATTATTAGTTGCATTTCATAAGAAGAATGTAACGAGAATGATCGTTTCGAGTAGAACTTTTCTGCTAATCGCGTGTTAACATCACTTTTGGAGATGAATAATTTCTCTAAATTGTCTTCTAGCAATATACATATTAGTCTCGAAAACGAGAGCGTAGTGGATTTGTGAGAGGATGAAGAAGAAAGATTCGAGTATCTTGAACGATATAGTACGGCGCTAATCTATTAGAGAGGTTACTGGACATCGTAGCAATTTCTGAACATTGGCCAAAGTATAATCTGGTCGTGTAGTAGATAAAGTTTTCTGATTAATTCGTTTTCGAGTAGCATCTATTTTTATACTGAACAAATAAATGAATTATATCAGTAAAGGTAGTTAATAATCGGATTAGATCTATTAGATGATATTACTAATCGATTATTTTCTTATAAGTGAAATATTCCTATTTTTCAATCTCCTTAATTTTGTATGAATAAAATTTAATTAAATTTATTTTTGTAGACTTATATCGTCGATCTCGATTATGTCCGATAGATTTAATAGTTAAAGAGTTTGGGTCTCATATTTCATTGATGAATTAAAGGATTTTAACACTAGGAAAACAATAACTATTAATATTAATATTAGTAATATTATAATGGGAGTAATTGTTCAGATAGTTTTAATTGAATGATGTTTTTTTTAAGGAAAACTATTATTATTCGTTGAAATATCGATTATAAATATGAATGTTAATTTAATAATTATAACTGTGATGATGATAGTATAATTAGGACATAAATTTATATATAATGTTGCTAGAGTAGGTACCTTACGAAACGCGATGAATAATTCTGTATCTTGCAAGAGTTACTATGTAATTGTTCTGCAATATTCACTCTATACTTCTCACGCAATAGCTATTTTAAAATTACTAGCCGCATTTATATTCCGTGTACTTCCTACAATAATTGGTGTGCAATTATTATGTAATAAATTTTTCGTAATTACAGTTTTAAAATCTCGCCATGTTTCGTTATTCTGAGGAAACTGACAAAATCCTACGAATTTCTTTAGTAACATCGAGTTCTTACGATGTTTCCAATTGTTGTTCACCTATTATTAAATAAATAAATTGATAATACGAGGAATTTGGAAGATTAAACAATTTAAACAAAAATGTAGATTATTGAATAATTACCGAAAATGTGACCGATACAAGTATTCTGTTTAAAATTTATGGACATGTCTATGATGTTTGGATCAAGTCTTAAACTTCTGTTCAGCCAGTAAATTAAATTTGTTCTTGGTAAAATATGAAGGGTTCTATATTAAAATTAAAATAAATAAAAATGTATACAGCTTGCGTAACACTTGACAATAATCACAATGCATTTCTCAATTGTTTTTTTAAAACACTGAATTAAATAATCCATTTTTATATTATCCATGCCACAACGACATCAGTTTTATTATTTAAAACTACAAACGTTTTCGTTAATAATCAATGTACAATACCTACATTCTCAGTGTCACGTTCACTTCTTACAACAATTACTAAAAAGTATTTTAATAATTTTATACCAATTAGTGTACGATAGCCATGCAATAATTGTTGCACAATTGCGTGCGTTGCGGAATGAAAATTGTATAAAACTTGCGGAAGACACGCTCGGAAACCGTCTTGTTTAAAGAAAATTCTTAGTCGGAAATTTGCAATTCAACAAATTATTTGCATCTCCTCTTACCATACCTTTAGCCTTTTAATTTCGTGTAACAGGACAATCTTTCGTTTTTCTAAATTTTAATAATCGAATATTCAATTCTCGTTACTCGAATAGTGAAAAAACAATTTGCTGTGAGAGAATATATCCGATAGGCCGGTAACTGGGGAATAAAGAGACAGGAGTAACGGTATCAACGAAAAATCGAGAATTTAAAAGCTATACAAAGGGCCGTTGGACAGTGTACATTTTAGATCGCTTTTAAACCGTGAAAAGCTTTACTTGTACCGAGCTTTTCATATCTCGTTCGGTGCCATATCGTCCAGTAGTCATTGAAATTTTTTGGAGAGCACGTAACGGATAGCGAATTGCTTTCGAAAGGGGGATAACATTACTCGATACTCGAACGAAAAACTGTTTGTACAGGCGTCTTTTGTTTAGGGAAAAAAGGTTTCGAATTTAACAAAATTTTAACAATCATTCAACACTCGAATAAGAGGTAGTTTTATAAATACTTCAAGAACACTTTTTGTGAATAAATTCGAATAGCAACGATAACCGCACTCGATAAAAATTTTGTCATTACAAAGATTAAATTAGGTATATCTATGTTTTATTCGCTACTACTCTTATAAACAATGTTATTGTTTGCAATCTTCTCAGTTTTATAATCTTCGTGTGACAACTGTGATTTTCGACCCTTCTAGTATTTCAAATATTTTGTTACATCGAATAATCAAGGAAAACGATGATTGTTAAAATATACTTAGTTCCTATAATAATTTTGGAAGAGAAGCTCTTCGGATGATTCCTATCGAATTATGGTTCTTTAAAGCGTGAAGTAGAATTGCATCGATTATATTTTTATTCAGATCGACTAATTCAGTATAATACAATTCTGTTAATTAATTCGTGTAAAAACGTTGGGTTTTAGTTACAAAAAAAGGAGGAAAATCTTAACATTTTCATGAATACTCGTCAATCAGTGAGAGTAAATATTTGCAAGCATGCACAAGAATTCTTATCACGTTTACTTCTACTTCCAGCTTACTTTGACTCAGAACTATATCTACGTGAGTCAGGACATGCAATAGAAAGAAACGATAATTATTCCGTTGGATAATTGAAAAGAAATAAAAAAAAAAGTCCGTCGTATGCAATATTGAAACGTGCGTAATCGGTATGAATATTTTCTAAGATTAGGTAGAATATAAAATATAATTTCGAATGAGATTTTCTCAATTTGAAATGACATCGTAGGTATACTGAGCAGAGCTCTCTGTATCCGGACTCTATTATCCGAATACGTAAAATAAATTTTTTAAACTAATGAGTAAAGAAATAAACGAAAGTAATGATAAGGTTCTACGTTCTCGCACTAAAGCATTCGTGGCATTTGAAAAAGGGTTTCGGTGGTTTGGAGTATAAACAAAATGTAACTACGGATTTAAAAATTGTTAATTATGCAGCGCTTCCTGTATTTAATGCATTAATCAAATTCATCAAGAGCTGTTAAGTAATATGTAATGCAGTTTAAATAGAAATTATTTCATACTTTTCACTGCATTTTCACTGCATTATACTTTTAAGCAATTATATCTATAGCTGATGAGAATTCATGTAAATTAACTAGAAATTATTTCATACTTTTTACTGCAGTTTCAATGTTTTTCGAAGACGGTTATAATTTTTTCCAAAAAATAATTAATTTAGTTTCTATTTGAATAAATTTAGTATAAAAGAAATGATTGTTCAATGTCTCAATTAGTGCGGGAGACTCTACTGTAACGTAATTCCTCTACTTGATGTAAATTATGCAGAATTTGGTAGATGTATCAAGTTCTGACAAAATAATGTATAGAGCGTAACTTTGTGATGATTGCAATCGTTTTTAAATCGATTAGTGAAATGTATTTGAAAAATGTAAGTAGCGACCATTTTATAACTGAATTAGGCTCGTGTAGTTCGACTCGAGAAGATAAAAGATAAGCGTGATATAACGCTGAAAACGCTAAAAAGATGGAGATTCATTCAAATTCCACACTCTCTATCGCGTAAAAGATGTTAACTGAGAAATCCTAACTCCTTAGTCGGTTCACGTGTCTGCTGATTAAAACATTTAACAATACAAGGGATTTCGTTAAAATTCAAGACGGGCTACATCAATCTTGCTCCGCAGGGTTAATCAATTTCGCGAATCGATAATTACAGCCTCGTTATCATAAATCGTACGTCGTGCCACGTGTCGCGAGCGCTACTGCCCCCACGTTTACCGCGATTTCGCGAAGATTATTATACCGAATAGCGATCAAATTATTCGCGAGCCGAGTTCAAGGGCGGCCCTACGTCACCTCATTAATAATCCATGTGTAAAAGTTATGACTTTCGGTAATCTATCCGTTCGAAGACCTTGAGAACGTTGTTTTTGATGAACTATGGTCAGTCGATCAGTCATTCTGAAAATACAGTCGTCGTTCAAATTATTAGAAGCATCGACGAAAAAACAAAATTTGTATCATTTTTAACAAGCAATGCTAATATTAAATAAAATATATGTACAGTCGGCAATACTGCATGCCGAATAATTATCCAATAATATTTGTTACTCAGACATTTTTCGTTGGTTAATAAGTTCCAAAAACCTTAGAAATTATTTATTTCCCCATAGAGACTTACCGTTGGCTTACTCGTTTATAAAACATGGCGAACGAGAATCTACGGTCTATTTAAAACATGAGATTCATTATACTTTCGATAAGTGGTAATTGGTAATTGAATCATTACGTCACGCAGGGTAAACAAATGCAGGATATGCAGATATGTTTTCAAAATAGCGAAACAGAGATGTAGTTCTAGATTTATATTCGTTCTTAGCATTTTTTTTAAATGATCAGAAAAATATGTTCCTTCCATCTTTTTTAAGATGTTAAGAAATTTAGAACATTGCTAATGTGTAATTAGCTAAACCTATTAAGAATAAGTTGCCTATATAGGATGCCTATAGCGATGAATATTAACACACAGAGTTTTAACAAAATATGTTTAAAAAATTTGAATGCATAAAGTATTTACTAAGCTGATTATAAAATTCATAATCAATGTTGAAAAGTCAATATCGCTAAAACTAAAAGCAACTGTTGATTTTGATAACGCAAATGGCATATTTATTTTTGCGCGCTGTATGCGATTACTAAACGAAGGATTATCTTATTGTAACTTTCTTTTAACGTCTTAAAAGGTGCTCTATGTGGCCTCATTTTACTTTTACGCATGCCACGTGTTAATCATTTCTGCATTTTTTCAAACATTGGTGGTTCAATCGCAAAAAGCAGGAAGATATAGCTTCGTGTACTAAATATAATAATAATAATAATTTTATTAATTAAACTTTATATTAATGTAATACTATTGTCGAAGAATTAAACGAGACATCAACGTTTTCAGAATCGTAAATACGATATTGAATTTACGACCAATATTGGTAAACCCTTTGGCCTACAACGAGTGAGACACGCGGTACTTCGTTAAGACTTCCTACCTTTCTGTTTACTATGGCCCGAGCGAACGGAAGGTAAGATGTAGGTCAAGGGGTGAAGCATTTATGTGTTATTCAGTTTAGCTAATACTGTATCACCTGAAAGTCAATCAACAATTTTTCAACAATCTTAGAGATACAAAAATATTATCCATATATTCATAAAGAAATAATTATTATAATAATAAATTGTTAGAGACCAGTATGTGAGGAAAGGCAAAATAACAGGCTGATATTATTAGAATGCAATTTTTGGTGCAACGCTATATTAGAGTATTGTATATTGTTCAGGAGTTGGCGAGGCACCAACGAACTGAAGGGGACAGAAGCAAGGAAATTTCACCATTCGATCCACCTTTGGTCCCCCCAGAATCCCTCTTTCTTTCGAGCAATTACACTGGATAGTCGTAGTCCACGTTACATTGTCAATTGAATACAAAGTGTATCTTATGCGTCTCGAACTCTCTAATTTTTCTTACATATGTCTACACCAATAGTTACAATTGCTCTCTCAGTTTATCTCGATACGTCTCGTTTGCCGCTTTCGATACGCGGTAGCTTTGTATTAGGTGTACAAATAAGTTCGGTGCCTTTACATATATTCAGCTGTAATTACATTTCAAATTGAAATTTTTTCACCGCCAATCGGTGTCTTAAGGTATCAGCTTCACGGTACTAAATTCACTATGTAACTTTATCCTAATTGGTACATAACCTCGAAGAACAATACTTCGCACCATGACGTTTCAGAAAGAGCACATTAGACATTGTATTCTTTTTGCATTTGAGTTGAAGGAAAATGCTGCTGAGGCTACAAAAACGATTCTCATTCATGCGGCATGTTCTTCAGATATGGCCCCTTCAGATTACCATCTTTTTCGGTCGCTACAACACCACTTAGTTGATTCTCATTTCAAATCTTTCGAAAAAGTCGAAAAAAGCATTAACGAGTTTATTAAATCAAAACCACCATCTTTTTATAGAAACGGAATCCGCCAACTACCCGAAAAGTCGAAAAAGTGTGTAGAAAGTAATGGTGATTATTTTGAAACATAACGTGTCTTCCTTTTTCTTATGAATAAACATCGAGTATATGATAAAAAGGCACCGAACTTATTTGTACACCTAATAGATGTAACGGATGCAGCCAATAACGAAAATACGTGCGAATAAAGGTGTCGCCATTACGCCACAGCCAATCGAACTGCCTCACCAACTCCTGAGGAACGAACTTTAGAAGTTTATTTTAATTATAGTTACACGAAACATGGTACAGAATCGTACTCTCGATAGCAGCACAAATCACGTGATGTATAGAAAAGCAACGCTCGCACACAATGCCTACTGTATGAAACACCGAGAAAGGAAATATCTACTAACTAAACTCGAAGATGTCAGGAAACAAAAGCATACATCACGGAAACATCGATCAAACGTTCATGAATAAAAAGGTGATCATTCGCCAGAAAAACATCCCCCCGCCACGCCCGCGCCGCGCCGCCATGTATCGTTCACGAAATTATTTCTCTCAAGCATTGTCGATTTCACGGTTATAAATACTTCGGGTGGATCCAGAAAAAACAATCGCCCTTCTGAAATTCCGGTCATTGGTAAAACAGCACCTTCCAGCGTCGCCGAGGCTTCACCAATTACCCCCTAATATTATTTATATCCGTCCGTCGTTATATCACGAGACCGTGGAGGGGACAGGTAAGGATGTTGGTCGTTCTTTGGCGGATTCGCGCAAAGCCATCCGCGGCATTCCTTCGCGGAAGAGGCGAAGGTCGCCAATTATCGAAGGCGGCTTAATGCGAGCCCCTATGACGGGTCATATTCAGCCGCCTTTTTGCTTGCAGAACGATTCCACGCCGGCGTCAAAGAGCACCGGCCGCTTCGTAAATCCTCCTGGTGGCTTTCCAACCCCCCGCTTCGTAAACACTTGACTCCACACTCTTCCAACAACAAAGACAAATCGGTTTTGAAGTGAACTTACACCGTACAATTATGTAACCGTCGCGTCGTCGTCGTTGGCGTAGCAGCAGTAGCAATGGTAGCCGTATGCAGCTTGAAATTATTAACACATTCATTGACGTGTTGGTCATCGATGAGTAGACTGCGGATGTTTATGTATTTATGGCAAATGAAGACATTAGGAAATTCAGGAGGGTGTACACAAAAGCAAAAATACATAAAATATCAACATTATAGGAATAAATTACACAGTTTAGATCAGTGGTTCCCAAACTTTTTTGTCCGACTGCCCCCTTTCCAGAAAAAATATTACTTAACGGCCCCTGGAAATTAATTTTTTTTAAATTTTGATAGCATTCAATAGGTAATATATGTGTATTAATGTTTATACATTTTTCGGAAAATATAGTAAAGAAAGGTGTAAATTAGAAACATTGAACTTTGAAATTATGAAACTATTTATTGAACTCAGAATAGAATGTAATACAAAAAAGTTAAAACATTCGAAATCATCTTAATGAGAAGGATGAACCTGGTGTGTTGCTACCAATTTAGTAATCCTCGGCTCTATTTTCGTCAGCAGTAATCTTAAATCACTGCGATTGACTATTTGCAATTGGTTTCTTTTTTTTTTTGTTAATAAATTTGTTACCGCACTGAACCCACGTTCCACTAAATATGATGAAGGAAATGCAATTAAGAATTTTTGAATTACAGCCCATATTGGCCATCAGGGCCCCCCTGAATCGCTGCAGCACCCGCCAGGGGGTGGTGGCGCCCACTTTGGGAATCACTGGTTTAGATGATTAAACATATTTTCAATTAAATTTCAATTCCTTCTCTGTATCCGTAAAAATATGAATCTGTATAAACATCCAGAGTCGATGAGTATCACTATATGAGTATCAGTATCACTATCGATGAGTAATAATTTAACGCTTTATCGAACGGGAGCCTGTGCGTAGACTTTTTAATGTGTTCGTTAGCTGTCTATTCATAGTGTTTGGTATTTAGAAACAGATTAAAATTGTAATATACAGTAGAACTACATATATCTAAACTCTAATTGTCGACGAAATTTTCGTCAATGTCCAATTTAGTTAATCCCATGAACTCCTGTTATACTGCAATTATATCAACACTCGACCTGTTGGTCATCGTTGTTACAATGTGAACATATTTTTTAGCAAATTTTGTCGGACTTTTCGCAAACGCAAATGTCGTTAATCTATTATCCATGAACCTATATATTTATACGTAGTTAAGGGGGTCTGCGAAAACACCAGATCACTAAGTCTTTTATAAAGTTATCTCGAATGAAACGATCAAGATTGACAGCAGATTTTAGCGAGCAAGTCGATCCCCGTATAATATGGGTGGTATCGAATATGTTCGACGCTTTTAAAGTTAATTTTTGAGGTTAGGAAAACGTGTTTGGATCTTGAATCAAATTATCTTCAGACAGATGCTTCTTATTAAATTATATACAGGGTGGCTCACACAACTCTTAACAGCTCAATATCTCGGACACTATACCATCGATTTTAAAGTTGTTGGTCTTAAATTGCATGGATCTAATAATTTTCTAACTACATAAACGTGAAGTGGCTCCTACTTCCTCTTTAAGGGGGGAGGGGAGGAGCTACCTTTATAATTTTAAATGAAACCCCCTATTATACGTTACATATTTAGATTGTACAGGAAAAAACAAGTAAATTTTGTTTGAAACATTTTTTTGTCAGATGTTTCCGTAAAGAGATAATAACAATTTGAAGTTTCTGTTTGTAGATACTTACTTGAGGCGTTCGGAAATAGCGTTATTGAATTATTCGTGCTTGAGCCCTTTGCTTACTCCTGAAGAAACCAAAACAATAATAAAAAAATAATAGATCCAATCAATTTAAGACCAACAACTTTAAAATCGATGGTATAGTGTCCAAGATATTGAGCTGTTAATAGTTATGTGGGCCAGCCTGTATATTAATTAAAGAAAAATGAAATCACCATGTTTATAAGAAATAAAAAATATATAACTATGTAAGAATGTATGAGCAAATTAAAGATATAAATTATACATGTATATAAAGAATCGGATATTTGTAAAATTTCATATTTAATGGTTAGCGATAAATAATCGGTTTTGGTAACATTTTTATTATTCGATTCTACAGTTTTTACTATTTAGAAAGAAATTTATTTAAAAAAATGAACAGAAAAGTCATATCTTTAAAAATCAATATTAAAATTTAGCTTTATATATTTGCAAATCCACGAATGAAATTTTTTCTCTTTTATTCGTATTGTACTTGTATTTTATGTTGAAATAACTGACTAAATTATTTATGCTTTTCTTTCTATTTATATAGTTTTTCATACAAAAATACACGATTTCGATTCACATGGTCACATCCAGAGAAATCGATTGTCCACGTAAATCGGAGCCTGTAATAAACTTGTATACGAATGAATAAAAAATACGTTCATTTAAATTTGAAACATAATACTTTACGTACAAAATCCAATTATGGTAAGTTTTTAATAATTTTTTATGCCCTTAGTTAAGGCAGTGGTTTATCGAGCTCGATCAAATGCTGTATAAACACTTTACGATCGGCCTCGATGATATCATAACGTTGAACGTGGAACGGAGTCATAATCGTCCTGCAAAACCACCTGTTATTCGCGTCGTGAGTAAAATCAATTTACGAGGACTCCTTTCGTGGATTTTCTCCTCCACGTGTCGTCGGTAACCTGATAGCAAGTTCCAGTTTCGTTATGTCTCGACAAAATTATGAATCCGTCGAGAACTAACCTTCTATTTTATGCGCAAAGATTAAATTAATAAGATAGCGGTTTCAATTTTTCATTGGTTTCGGTGATCTAGATCATGAGATTGGACAACATTTCGACCAATTACGGGTCGTCTTCAGACTATCGTCGCATGTTAATGTGCAAAATGGGTCTCGTAAGTGGGCGGTCAAGCTACAGCTGTTTTCCAAATGACGGAAGAAAATCATTGAGGAAAAGTATGTATATACGTAATAGTTGTTTAGCTTATGAACTCTCCGTTTTAAAAAACGTTTTGAAAAATGATCGTGACGGACAAAATCTGTAAACGAGAACGTAGGACACTTGTCATCGTAAATTGCATCATCGCCGTTCGGTTATTTATTCTCTTACGCAAGTTATGAAAATCGGTTGCCTTATCGGTACGATGACCGAAGCCCCCGTTAACAAAAGATACTGTCGCGATTTGCGTGATCACTTTTGCGTCACGAATTCTTTTGTTGGAAAGAATCATGACCTTCGATCGAAAATAGAACTCGGGCTTTCTAAATCAAACTGATTTACAACAGTTACTGAAAAACTTTTGTCACGAGCAGTACTTATTTTTAACCTAAAAGAATGCAGGCGTCTAAGACAACGTCGCTTTACAGTTTCGTCCCTGAATTCTTCTATCGCGACGCTCTATTTCTCATCCGAAGAAAGAGCGTCTGATTTATAGGTTCGGTTGAGAATCAATTCCGCCAAGTAGCGTAAAAAAAAAAAAAGAACCGCCATTTTCCCGTCTTTTTCGTCACGCATCCACAATAGCGCTTTCGCTACAGAATGACGCGATAATGACACCGAAAATATTCGCGTGCGACGGAGGACAAGAAACCGGTAAGTTGGCTTCGTCGACTGTAAAAAAAAAAGCGACCGTGCGTTTCCCAGATTCCAGCCGTTCTGCCCATCTATTCTCTTCTTTCTTTTCATTGTTGTCTATTCATCTACACGTCGGCGTCGATCTCCCCTTCTTCGACGCCGCTGCATATTTTCCGATTTTTCGAAATGGATCGATATCGATTACGTGAATCTCATTGCTCCTATTTCCTTTTCTCCCCGCGCGTTTCTCGCAGCAAACTTTCACAAACGTTTGTACATTAGGTTGGCGTATATATAATATTCTTTATATATAAATAAAATTTGAATCATACTTTAAATAAAACTACAGTAGACAGTGTGTAGTTGTTACGTATGCTATATGATATCTTTGAAATTATAGGGAAGAGAGTCGCGTCAATCGTGCCCAAAATTGTAACAAAAATATTGTTAATAATAAAATAATTTTAAAAAGACGTTCGATAACATGGGTCAGATAGATTAGCTTGGTAGTCCCAGGTTTAAACAAAAAACACCGTACACGTAATACCAACTTACGCGACACTTTTTTTACGCGATTTAGTGTCTACACAGTTTTTAAAAGAACGAGTTTTTCAAAATAAAAATTGTGTATAATGCGTATATTTCTACAGTCATTGTTTAGTATCATTCGTTTATTAACACTGGCGTCGACCTAAAAATCAAATTCCCTCTTTTTTTGTACACAAAATGCAGACCATTGTACTTTTTTCCAATCAACAATCAAACTGTATATTAATTGCATAGTTACATTAAATTATAGTTACGTTTATGAACCAGAAAGTTAAAAGTATCATTAATGTATACTTTTAATATTTACTAAATGTGATGAAATAACATTTTAAATATATAATTTATCAGTAATAGAACTTTCTGTAAGTCCAACTTAAGTATTAAGAAAAAGGAAATAAATATATGTATGTCACATTTATAAAAACAATTAGATACAATTCATTCTACGGTAAACCATAAACATGTATATTACTTTTTCGATGATAGAAATAAAAATTATGTACGAGCATAAAATATAATTAAAATATCATTCATTTTAATCGAAATTAGTACTAAACGTGTATATGTTATTATAGACGATGTAGAAAGCTGGGCAACGGAGCAGGAAAAGACAACCGATATCGACTAACGACTATGGAACCCGTACGTTCCACGCGAGAGTGTCATCTTTAAAATTCGATTAAATCTTTACATTACAAAACAAATAATAAAAGAAAGACACGTAAAAAGAAAAGTAATATCTTTATAGATCAATATTAAAATTATACAATTTACTTTTAAATATTAGTTATTTTATAAATAGATCGTTTTTTGTTTGTTTTTCATTTGTATTTTATTCATATTTTACGTTAAAATAAATAAATTGAAGTAAATAAATTTCCGTGTAAGTAGTAGATAGGTATAGTTCACCTGTACAGTTACTGTACGATTGCTTATACATATAGAATTACGGTAATAAATCAAATAGACGAATGGGATCTATATTGCTGCGTTTAGCTCATAGAAAGAGCAGAAAGAAGTCATTTCCGTTCTTAATCCAACCGATATCTCATAGCAATGATTCCCCATTTATATGAGACAACGTAGTTCGTCTTTTGCTTCAACGTCCAACACGGTCCGTCTTCCGAAACATCTCACTTATTAAACGCCTCTCGACCTATGCAGACATGTCTTACTAACAATCTTTCAACGCTTGCTTATCCTACATTTCTATATTCTCATAATTTATCGCATTTGGTGAAGTGGAAAGTTTGTCACTGACTACAATTGATCTATCTAAATTGGGAAAACGAACTTTGAGTTTTCACTTACTACTTGAACTTTTATTTACCAACAAGAACTGCTAACTCCTCGTCCAGAGTAATCACCGAAATAAACAATTTACAAATTCAAATCTCAATCGAAAGTGCAACTTTTGCGTGCCTACAAATTTCGTTTTTATCCCCCTCCTCCCTCCTACCTCTGCATATGTGTGTCCCCGCGTGTCTGTGCCTGTGTGCGTGCGTGTGACACGATAAATGAGTCTATCAATAGCCACCTAGGATCATCGACCGACAGTATGACGATGATCCCGGGCCGGTTGTTGATTCGTCGAGAATTCGAGCGCCGCCGCCGGTTTCTCTGTATTTACATATTTCTCGCGAATGCCTATTGCGGATCCGAAATAGCAGCATCGGCGCCGAATCACCGTCGAAAGAGACACAATGCGAAAATATTGGGGCCGACGCGCACTCGCGAACCGATGAAAAACGAGAGGAATCCGCGCGATTAATTTACGATCTTGGAACTGGTTTGGTGGCTCGCTGTTCCGCCGCGCGTCGCTCGACTCGTCGCGCCGCGCCGGAGAGAATTGTTTCTCGTAGGGGTAGTTTTCTCGCGTTTCTTTGGCATCGCGTTGCAGTTTATTCGGTCGTTTCGACGAGTCCTGTCGTCGACGTTCAAATTTCGGAATTCTTGGAATTCCTGCAGGTTTGATGTCACAAAAAAATCTGCGAGGAGATCTCGTTCCTCTCCGACGAGTTGCCCCTCAAAATTCATTCGTCCGGGATCTTGCAGTTTTTAAAACTGGTTAAGCACGATCGGAAATGATCTTTGGACATTAGGATATGTAGTCGATATTCGAGTGAGGTACTTGCGAGTATTTCGCGTGCGGAGCATGCAGTAGGTACACGCGTACAGACACGAACACAATTTTACATGTTTGCCGATGGTTATCAACTAGAATTGTATTTTTTCGAAATTACATAGAATTTACTGTTTACGCTCCATGTAACCGCGAGTTAATTTCTAACACTGCGACCAGTCGATATGCAAGTAAAGCTATCGTTATCGGTCAGCATGGAAATTGGATTATTATTCTAAGTCAATTTGGAGAGTAGACTGCTAATAGCCGATTTGCAAATTAGATTAATACTATGTACCGACACGCAAAGTATACCTATTACTCTAATCCGATTAGCAAGATGGACTGGCACTATCAATCCATCCGCAAGGTGGACTGCTACTGTCACTCCAATTATACAGTAACGGATCGTCGCTACAATCCGATCCGCAAAGTATAGTACTATTGTCACTTTATACAAGAATAAGGACAAACTATCATCGTTCATTTGCAACACGTATTACCTATTAGCACCGATCTATGAAATATATCGATGTTGTTATAAGAGTTACCTATGAATGAATATTGTTGCTAATAACATGTTGACGAATGATGAAAATTTCTATGAGGCTAAAACTCTGTTACGAGAAAATTAGAAACTATATGATTTACCATTTGTGTTATTACTATACTGCGGATCTTTATGCATTTATAGGAAATGTGAATGTGCAAGAAACTACAAAATGCAAACAATATGCAAGAATGTCAAAAAGATTGAAACTAAAGTTTATGTTATAATATTTTTAGAATAAAATAAATTCCTATTTAGGTTCAATTTTTGAAGGAACATTCGCGAAGATTTTATTTTGGATAAAGATCCGTAGTCTAGTTATTACTTAATTTTGACCCATCGCCAAATTCGCGAATTCTATCCAAACATATTTTCTTTAACGCCTTATCTTCAGGATTAGGTAATTTTATTCTTTAGCGAAAAACTTCTCATATACAGTGAACAATGGAAGTATTCGAACGTTCTTACGCGACAAGTTTGATATCTAAAAAATGTGAGTCATATTATCGTATGAATTTCAAAATAATTTCATTTCTGTATTAATCTGATATAATTCGATACTTTAATTACATTATTGAAGTAATGTAATTATTATAGTCAAGTGCTATTCGAAGTGAGTGTCCAACAACTCAATCGATAAATTGAAATCTTACTATTTACTATATATAAAGTAGCTTGGCAATCATTTCAAATAATAATTGATTATAATCACCACATGAATAATGTAATCGAAGAATTATATCAGATTTGTTGTTATTAGATAAAATTTTGTCATTAGAGAATTTACAAAAATGATTTCATTCTTTTTAGTGCTTTATTTGAAGTTGGTTCAACTTCTTGTTAAAAAAGTTTTTTTTATTCGTAACAATCTTTCTTGAACGCCATTCATAACACGCGTTAAATGCGTGAAACGCGTGCAGACTTTCGTGAGCATCTTGTCCACGCTCTAATAGCCTGTATCAGCGGTGGCAAACCTATTATGTAGCACGCGTGCCCATAATCACACGGAGTGAAATTTGATTGGTGCAGCGATAAATTCTAAATAAAATCTATTTTATACTATCTAAATCTATTACTACAAATTTATGAAATATGACAATTTTTATAAATAAATATGAATGAAAAGTATCTTAAAGTAAATATATACTAATAAACTGGCAATATACCTACGTCGCCATGCTAACAATAAATGAATCTTTATCTTGAAAATTTCAAAAAACTCGAAGATATGGATGTGGTATTCAAGATGTTTAAAAATTGTTTCTTTTGTTTTCATACTCGTAAAATTAAATGTAGAAAAGAACACGGAACAATAATAGTTTTAATACTTGCAAATTCAGTGTTACCCAATATATGCATATATATTTACTAACTTTTAACACGACATGCAGTATATCGTTTATTCTTTAAAATGAATATATGACACTCGATCGCTAGTAGTAAAGTACATATTTGAATAATTAATTGATACAATATATTTCTACAAGACAATTTACCAAATATTCGTGTACAGTTAATAGGTTAATGCTAATACAGTTAATTATTAAGATTATTTTTTCTCAATTTAAATTAGCTTTCTACATACTTCAATTGCAAGCGTTGTATTACGAAATACTATTTAAAATTTATACAACCCACGTTATACTTCTGACTACAGTAATTCGTTATGGAATCGCTATACGGTATAAACCTTTTCACGCCCTCGGCCACATACGTGGACGTTTAGTTTTATATAATTATAATTACTGTTAATAATCGAAAGATCAAAAATTTGGTAATAACAAAAAAAGATCGTCCCTGAAGAGTTTAAAAACTCTTATGATTAATCGTCCGGTAATTTACCAGCTGTGAGTTGGTAAAATAAGTGAACGACGAGCGCAACGATGCCGAGCGACGTGTATATTAGGATCTATTAATCTGCAGTCGAGTCGGATGTTAGACGGTGCTTAGTCGCTTGTCACACATATTACGGGCCAACACACCCCCTTAGTGCGTTGTCAACACTGCCGAACTCGATACTACTTCTCTCCATTCGTCTGTCCGCGAACCTGTCGCCGACGCCGACGTGACGCAGCCGTGATACAGAATTCTCTCCAGGCATATTAACACTTTGCTAAACGCAGTTTTTCGTAAACCACGCACGATAACATGGCTTGACTTAATCTCTTCGAGAATCAATTTTTCATTGTTAAAAGACATTGATTTAACTTTATATTTAGTTACGCTTACTGGGATTAAAAAATCCATTTTTTGTTTTTAATTTTATGAAGGTATACCTTTTAGAAAGAATGCTCGGTTCAAATTTTATTACAAGATTCTTAAAATTAACGGAGTTACGAGAATTGGCATCTAGCTCCGAAGTACGTACACGTTTTTAATGACTAAAATTGCGAGTCGTTTAGCAACTTGCAAAATTCTTTTCATTATTTTACAATCTGTACTTAAACTCCAAATAATACATTTTAAAGCTACGAACAATACATACACCAAGAGATTGCAAATAATTTTCAAGAAGCAATTACCGAACTTGAAAATTGTAATTTCAAAACTTTCTATTAATTTCTATTAAATGTCATCTATAACGTTCTTTTTCTTGCGTAAAGCAATAATATAAACTTATATTTCCAACATTTTGGCTTTGAGGATAGTAATGCTTCCATATCGTTTAAAGCACTTTTTCCTAGAGTGCCGACAGTAGAAATATTATAATAATGTTATTATAGTAACACTAACAGCTTTAAAATGGCGCTGAATTTATAGCCAGTGTTAATTCGTCGTTGTATCTCGTACTTCGAATAATACAGATTCGGTAAATCCAAAAGGATGAACTCTAATTCAAAACTTCTTCGATAAAATAAATTTACTCCAATTGCAAGTGATTCTTTGTATACAGCAGTACCTATTAGGTAGATTGGAAAGTAATGTCGTTTCTTTTACATTAAATTCAAACAAATTTTTAATAAATTTCTATTTTTAATCAATTGTGAAATCGTCCTCGTTATCAGCAGCCTTTTGCCATTAGGTGTGCAAAATGTTCAATGCCAGATTGATACAAATCATTGAGCTGATGAGTGATAAACAAATATTTAAAATTGCAAAAACGACATTACATTCCAGTTCACCTAATACTTGCTCACAATGTGTTAATTTTAGGCCGGCTGTATGTTGTAATACGCATAGCTACGGAGATTATTTCTCAATACAAAATAGTTGACAAAACGTGGACTGTATGCTCGCCTTGATTTTAAATGACAGTTAACTATAGGCCTGTCGAGCCATATTCGTGTATCGAACGTTTTCGGTGACCTGGTTTGTCACCATCTTTAGAAGAACTAGTTACATAAAATTGTATACCAATGGTAGCCATATATCGTCTATCAGAAATACGTGAGAGTTGCAAACTCTGTTGACATAAGGTATACGGAGTGCTCCGCATAATGGGAAACTAGAGTCCCTATTGTTATACAGGGTGAATCACGAATCGTGATCAGTGGAGATTAGTCTGTTATTAGCAGTCCGATTGAAAATGCTTGTATCATCTTTTGCATGGTTTCAAGAGACCTTTAACGTGATTATAAAAAATTATTAGTCAACTATTTTTCTTTTGTTTTTTTTTCAAGATCACCTTGAATTTTCTGAAAATCACGATCACGATTCATGATTCAGACTGTATATTAACATCAGTTGAGAATCGAACATAGTTGTAAATAATTTTGATATTAATATAAGAAAATGGCGAACCATGCTAACTCTGTTTTGATTTTTGGGGAGATAATTATGTTAATTGATATCACTGTTCGCTTATGACAGAAAAATTAACAAATTAATTAAGAAATAATAAATTTAAACAACGAAGACAGAAGTTACTAGAAGTTAGATAAAAAACATTCGTTATTATTACATTTTTACATTTGATGGATCAAACCGAAATATTACTTTTGGCGAACATGTAATTCAAAATACATTTATTGTTGTCAAAGGTAATGATTGTGAATTTGAATCTTTTCCATTTTTTTTTCTTTCCTTAGTTATTGCAATAGCACCTCGTACGTAGAGAGATGTATCGGCAAAAAATTGTATTGTCGAACCATTGCGAAACAATTTGACTAATCCGTCGCTGAAATTACCCATAATGCGTCAAGCTTTTATGCTGTATATAACAATTGTTATCACTGAACTGTAACGGTATCTAGATAACTGAGGATAATTATAATTTGTCAACGAGTTTTTAAATACATATCTAAACATACTATTATTATTTGAGCAAAACTAAAAAGGACTACGTAATATACATATAATCAGATATATAGGACTATAAACTGCAGTAATTCCATTTTATGAATTTCAATAGGTTATGGTTATAACAAGTATGGATACAGCAAGAATGAAAGAGTTGGTAGTCTTAGGCTAGTAAATTTAAATTCTTTGTTATCGATAGATTGCGGATTTTTATGCTTTTTGTAGAAAATTTGAATGTGCAAGCAACTAAAATGCACGCAGTATCGTATAACATAAAAATCTAATGAAAGTAAAGTTCATATTATAACATGTACAGAGTAAAATAAATTCCAGTTTAGGTTCAGTTTTTGTGGGTGCGTTTTTGCTTAATGCATTTATTATTACATATATCATTACTGGTCGGGAGTACTTAGATCTTTAGTACGTAGATCTTTTGAAATGAAGATGAAACCTTGGAGAAGTAGCGCAAGAAGAAGAATTGAAATCTCTTACATATCGGATAAATGTAGAATTATTAAAATAATAAGAAGATTATTGTTAATTGGACGAGAAGAAGCACGTTAGACACACCCGTTCCGCGTAATTGTTCCCGGAGAAAAGCATAATGCCGAGCCTTTCTCTCTCGCTCAATTGGTCACGCTGTCTCGAACGCGTCCTAAAAAAAAAAAAACTAGAATATTCGGTGTAAACAAATCAACGAGGCTTCTAAGCGTGAACAAAATATTAGCCAATCGCTCAAGTGGTGCTCGACGTGCCTGAAATACAAATTTTAGAACTGCTTTAATTTATGGCATAATAAAACGAGACTCAGAAATAAAGGTTGTTTTGTCACTTTCCAGAATTTCTAGAAGACTGCTTTCAATATTTATGCAAATTTTTGTATTATATTTATCCCTGAATATGACGCAGTAAACCGAAACCGAACATTTAGAAGAGCCGATTCGTGAGCCTATTCAGAGTAGTTTACGGTTAAACGTTTTGAAAATAAAGTTATTATTGGCAACTTAATAAATTGAATTTAATCGATTTATTTGGAAAATTACCTAAATCGATTAAAAATGAGTATCACTGCGATTCAATATGTAAATATGTTTAATCGTATTAGTCGATCTGTAAAAGAACCATTCGAAAATTGAAGAATACCTAGCAGTTCGCCTACAAATAAGTAATTCGATTGCTCTGAATCAGATTATTAAACAGACTTCTGTCATCGACGAGTTTTCAACTGAATTAGTTGTCGAAGTAGACAAATTATGAACCAAATATGATAAAATTTTATTTGAATAATAGATAGCGAATAAAAATGTCGTCTTAAAAAAGGTTAATTTTGTTAAATTTGTATTCTTTTCAACGTGATGTATAATGTCATGTTATAATCCAAAATGTAATTATCATTGAACAAATAGAAGGAGAATAAAAATTTGTTTATAAGAATTTCGCCCATCCCTGTTTCTTCCTATCGAGAGACGCTCAAAAAAATCTTACTCGAAAAAGCCTTAAACCTTTTGAAAGCAAATAATTCGCAGAAACAGCATTTCGGAGTTCTCGGAATAAAGTACAAACCAGACAAATATTTACTCACTATTTACAGAATAATTTATAGCGTTAACGTTCCGTTGTATCAGTGCTTGGTATGTTTGAAAATTATAACAGACGCTGAATTTAAAATTAACACGGATTATAGAACCTGATTTATTTTACACGTTACAGAAAGACATATGCATTTAATTAATGCATGCATTTAAAATTGTTGTCTACACGGATGCTAGTTACAACTGTTGCAAAAAACTCGCCCCGGGGTCGTAACGTATAATTTTGTCGCCTTTCGTAAAGGTTAATATTAGTTATTTATTTTACTACGTCTTCCTTTCGTATTGAATTACTTATTCGAGAAGAAAATCCTTTGCTTTGTTGTACGCGGACACATATGGCCATAAACATGCAAAAGAATGTCGTACATTTAATTACATACTTATTATTTTTAACAAACCACAGGTTGTCCTCGGTTGAAAATACATTCGTTTAACACGAAGGCTTATCAAACGGCGAGAAAGGTTAAATAAATGTATGAGCACGTCGAGATAAATTTGTAATAAATTGCACGTTGTAACATTAACGAGAATAGACGGAACTGTCTTCGTCGACGAAGTAATCCATATTTGAAATTGACTGTTAATGTCACGACGGACTGCTCAATTAGTGAAAAAATATTAGCAATTTTTCGACATTTACAACTTTTTTTTTGTATCGACGCAACAGCTTCGATACTTTGCCGATTTAACCACGATCGAGCTGCTAGTTTATTCGCCACGATTTGAATTGAATCGCTGCAATAACTTCAGCACGAAATGCCGATATGAGAGGACTGTGCACGACTCAGGACATTTCTACACGCTTTTCTTCACGCCTTGGCGATTAAGGAACCGGTACACTTTCGGCGATCTCAATTCAACGTGAATCCACGACAATATTTTCAAATGTGACGAACAGATCAGTCATTAAACATGTTTATATATACACATTGACATTGATCCTTGACTTGGTGTAATTCGCAAAATAATCGAAATAACTAATACGTCAAATATTAACATGGTAAGTAGAAAAGTACCAATTCAGATGAAAAGTGAAGTCTGACCGATCAATGTAAATGATGATTACATTTAGAAAACATAAACTTAACTTACAACATACATAAGCAGATAAACAGTTGAACGTTTCCTTTCGTTTGTATTTCAAACATATAACTACACACTTTTTTCGTCACGAATTATTATCAGAAATTAAAATTTTTTTTATTTGATCGAATTCGACAAATTTTATGTTAGACATTAATAGGAATATGTATACCATGTATACATACAAAATCAACGTTAGGCCAGAGTTCCACTTTTATATTATTGTTTACAAATTTTGTTTAAGCATAATTTTTGTACTATGATATACATTATACGTTATTAAGTATTTTTGTTTAATTTTAATTTAATTAAACTTTTTATTTAAGTATCTTGTTCTTTACCGAGATAACGTTTAATATATTAATTGTTTTAGTTATTTTGAGAGTAACCCAAATTAAGAATCTAAATGTCAATATATCTTCGTTGAGTTGTATTGTAAAATGTATTTGTGCGGAACTTGTGATCATTGTTTCTTATTTCAACATTTCCAAGCAAAAAGGGAAAATTTCATCATGTTAGAAAATAGTAACAAGTATTTGCAATATAATTTAAGATATAGAATTATAGTTATAGTAACAATATTCGAAACGTAATAAACGATAAAAATTATAAATAAGATGAAAAAAAAAACATGTTTCCTCCCCGAATGCGATTCATATCCTTGGCTAATGCGTTCGTAAATGGAAACTAATTTATCTTCCGCGACTCGAACTCAGCCAACCTACAAATTTCGACAGAGAAAACAAGCAGAACTATTTTAAACTCTTATAATTAATCGTTATTGCGATGAACTGTTGCACAAGATATTCTCGTAGCGGGAATTCACTCTATAGTGCCTCTTCTTACTGTGTTTATTCGGATTCAGAAAGTTCCTCTGCCTCGCATTCCACCATTTTCACGGAACAAAATCGTATCGTAACGCTACAGCTCTGCTACTGGAAGTCTGACAATGAGACTCTCTCTTATATTGGGTTGTTTGGGAAATAATTTCATAGTTTTACCACTGGAATGATTAATTGTATTCTGAATCAGTCAATTTCATTCTAAATGGTATCGTTACAATATATTATGATAGTTGACATTTTAAGGTTTATTTATAAAAAATGGTCAATATGTAATTCAATAAAATTCTTTTTTTTAATCAAAACTACAAAATAACTTTCCAAACAACCTAATACCAAATATTTTGGAACTCAACGAACAATGAACCATCGCCATTTGATTGAAAATAGAACGGTACTTTAATATGTTTACTTCAAATTAAACGACCAAGATTAATCAAACATAAAGAAAAAAATACATGAGGTATTAAAGCATGTACAACAACAAAGCAAAGCTTCCATTTCTTCAATTTGAGCTTTAAACCGAACGTATTTTGTGTTTCTAATATATTAGTAATTTCTTCTGGAATATTTATTCGCACCTAAGGCAAAGTTCACTGGATATTAACCTCACCGATGACACCACACATACCTCAAGCCAAAACGCCAAAGAGTTTTAATTAATCGTCCGAGTTAAATGTCACTTTGTTGTAACGAGAAATACCATAACTGAAATTCACGCTACTCTATTTCATGATTCCATAAAAAAATTGAAAATTCTGTTCCGTCAAACGTGGCTCCTGTTGTTTTACGTTAGGGATCTAATGGATTTGGTTAAACCAATGTCCCCGATACTTGAGAGGCAATGCTCGGTCTCCTTATTTTACTTGATCTACGTATTTTTACGTCCAAGCGTGCTTTTATTGTTCGAAATGATCCATTCGGCATTTTATCCGGAGTTCGTAAAAATAGAAATATATGCGACAAGTTTAGTTCATCTTGACATTTCGGTTATTTTTCTATTTTCCACGACTGTTACGTTCATTTAAAAGAAAAGTACGTTGAAGAATGAAAATGTCAACGTTACCGTTCCGTAAGCCTTGCTATCTTCGTAAGATGTTTTGCAGTTTTGCTGATGAAGTAGTTGCAAGACTCGGACGAAAATCTCATACTTTTAACCGGTAACGTATGCGCGAGACATTCTATTTTAACAAAATGTCTGGTGTGACACCCAACCACGCGAAAATATTTGAATGTTTTCGAACAAAACCATTTATACTAAAAAAGTAGAGTTACTACATTATGTTTTTCAAAATAGTTTCGTTTCGACAAAACACACAGATGTTAAAATGACGCATGTAACGTTTAAAAAGTATCGATGTAAACAATACTAACCGAACACTTTTTGGTAACATTGACTGGATGAACACCACAACGATATACAAACGACTAAATGGTAAGCCCAAATATATTGTATATAATTGACTTCTTCACCAAAATATGATACAATTAAGAAACTTGAACGTAAGTTAAGTGCAACGAATTTTGTATAGAAAAAAAACAATTTAGTACAAATGCAATCGCTAGATGCTGCAACAAGTCGAAAAACTTTAATGATAGAGTACAATTTGATGTATCTGTATTTTGGTGGTTTGAATGGTGGAAGAAGCTCGAGAATTTCGAATCGATAGGATTGATTTCGTTCGGTAAAAAGAAGAAGGTTTGATCGATACTGTTCCTGCAAATTCTATTCATTTTATACCATTTTTTCTTAAATATTATGTAAAATTGAGTGCTCAGGCCTAACCCAGACCTAACCACTTGTTATTCTATTACGTGAATATTCTCTTATTCGAACACTATAATTAATCTTGTAATTAATTCACATAACGGAGGTTTTGCTACATTCTTGACGATTGTACGTCACTCTTGTATAATAGTACTTGAAAAATCATAATATTTCGTTATTCTAATGGATAAATGCTTGGTTTGAAAATGTTTAAAGACAGTCTGTGCATATCGCATTTTCATTTTGATCTCCGATGAAATTCCTGGCATAACTTTCGTTAGTATTAGTAGACACTCGCAAAGAGCGATAAAAACAATCAAAAGCGTAATTACATGATATCATTGGAAAAGCTCTAGTTACAGTGAGATATTTACACACAAATGCAATATATGACACGGAATGGTAACCGAGTGAAACGCGCGAAAAATTTGTTACGAATAAAACACGAATAAAGACTTTTTGAAATTATCCTTCCAGTTGTAATCAAAATGGAAACACCATTAATATCAGAATCATTCATACCGGAATTATTTCAATGAAGTTGGTAGCAAATGATTTAATTTGAGAAGAGTTTAACGAACTTCTTTGTATAAAAGTACATTCGATAATACTCATATCGAATAGATAAATTGGTTCAGAAATATTAATAGACACGTTGATTTAATTAAACCGTTAAACAAAAAACCAACAAACAAAATTGGTAAATTTCAATTCCACGATTAAAGTGTTCGAAGACTGGCGAGTCTGTACACGCAGAAGCAACAATTCCAAATCCCCGATAAAATGAAAACGCATAGGATTCCGAAGAGCAGCGAAAGAATGCGGGCTAAACCGTCACGATTTTATCTTCGTTGGTCGTGAAATATGATTGAACTGTTGCGTGGATTGGTTCCGCGACAATTTGCCATTACTAATGGCGGCGGACGTGAAAAAGGCGGGAAGGATGCACGCCGCGGCCGCGTCCAAGGATTAATTGAGAAACACGGAGTCCTGGACGTTCAGCAATTCGTATCCCGAGACCCGACGATATCTCTGTTTATCGTTTAATTGAGAAACGCATAAACCGGACGGTTAGAGCGAAATAAATAGCCGACAGCGTTGCTTAACTTTAGAACCGAGCACGGAGATTGGCCAAAGCCGAATGATTCTACATCGTTGATGTTCTTTCCCATCGTGATGATCAATTTTTGATGATTCGACGAACCTTCGGAGATAAACCTTCGACTTCTGGGGGAGAAAACGTTATCGCAGGCCACGAAGTTGCTAAAATATTTCGCGAAAAATTTTTTATTCCGAATGAGTCAATTTGTAAGTAAGGCTACTGCTATCATAAACCGGCTTGCAAATTAAATTGTTACCGTAAGTCAATTTGAAAGTCAGTCTACTAGTTTCACTCAATTTGCAAATTCAATTACTACAAGGTATATCGTTATCCTGGACTGATGTTATCAGTTCCTTGGCAACGTAAACTACCGGTATCGATGAATTTGGATGAAATTTCAGAACTAACCATCAAACTAACACAGCTGGGTAATAACGATCACGCAAACCTGTGTAAAAATCACTTTTATCCTGCAATTGTCGAGTCTACTGAACACTTTAGTTAATTTATTTAATTTATGTACATACATTTCGTACAGTTCGTATAGAGTTGACAAAACGGTCAGCTGATCTTACGAACGAGCAGTTGGAGTAAATTTTTACTATGTGTTCTTCGCAAAAGTAATTAACTACCTCGCATCTTGGTAATAAAACTCGTTCAGCTCGGTCATAAGTGGCAATTAGAAGTTAAATATCCGTTTCTAAGCTGCCTATTACCGTGACGTACAATATAACGAGCGCCGATGTAAATTAAATTATTATTACATTCATAGTGGCTACTTGTGATAACTTTAATTTGTTGACTAATAAATGCTGCGTGACTTGTTTTGAATAGCAAACATTAGTCGAACAGTTTACGACGGAAAACTAACTACAAAGTTGATATCTACAAGCATTCTCTACCATTTTCCATACGTTTATATAACGCGGAAATGTAATTGCTCTCTGTAACATTGGACACATTTTTCCCGTTCAATTTTTATACGTGCAATCGAGAATTTGATCTTCAGCCGATTCTTTTGTTGTCCGTTTCGCAATGTACTCGATTAAGTAAGAAAAAAAAAGACAGGAATAATTTGCTAATCATACAGTAGAACAGTGCGCAAGACACACGCGGTGCAATGCGCTTGAATAATCTTTAGAAGATATATTTTGTATATTTTCGTGATGAATACTTTACAGTATTGGCAGCAACTGCTAATAATTGGCGAAATCTCTATGCAGGAGGTATTCCAATTTAATTGATAAAAATAATCGTATCCTTTCTTCGTTACATTTTTCTCACCTACTATTCGCGTCAGAGTTTAAAGATCCAAATAAGGTAGGTACAAGAAGCTTTTATATTTTTCATACAGGCTTTTTCTTCAAGTTATACGATCTTTAAACTTTTGAATGCCTCAAAAATTACATATTTGCTGCAGAAATAAACCTTTTTCAGAAAAAGTTAGAGAAATTTCTTCCAAGCATCACTATATTTCAATTTTTTTCATATTATTTCTTGAAGGCCAAATGATAATTGCATTCATAGAAAAAGAAACGAAATTTTGTATTTATTTGCGATAAATAAAACAACCATTAAACTACTATTTCCACACAACCGATGCATCTACCTATAATTTGTCACTTTTTAATGAAATGCTTTATTATATTTTTTGTTATTGGTAAAAACATATTTAAATATATATGATAAACACTAGCTCCATAGGTATATTGGCCTAAACAAAATTTAATTACAAAATATCACACCGGAGACGAGAGTCTACCTTAGATCATCCTTTTAAAGATTCGCTCAAGTTTATTCGCAATTTCATTATTATAAATAATTCAATTCTTACGCAAAGATGAACGTCATAATTTTCTGGTAATTGCCAATTTTTTGGTATTACCAAGTTCTCTTATATTCTTAAGTTAAAACTGATTGAAAGCATGTGCGTCCAGCTACAGGATCAACTCATCGTTTGATATAATTTCTAATTGATTACAATTAACGTTTATCTATGCTATTTTTCACGATACACTCGAAGGAACAAATCGGATTGCAACGAATTGCTTTAACCTTAATCGTAGAAATTTATTCTTCGACATATCTTTAGTGAAAATGATGCATAATTGCAACGTACACTTTCTCGCCCATTTGAATTACTCTCGTTGAAGAAAATAAAACTTTTCCAAAGAAAAGTGACAACGCACAGTGCACTATGCTCGCTGATATGACTTATCTAAGCTGTCTGGCCAGGACAATTAATAATCGACAATTGTTTGCGGAATCTTTGTTCGAACGGCAAGCTTATCGTTAAAATTCTGTTTCGTGATTCATCAGTGTATTTTCTTCGTGCTCGAAAAATGTGTTTCCTGATTATTTTCTAAAGCGAAACGGGAAACTACTCGTGAAAAGTAAAGTTCAAGGAAATGGAGAAAGCTGAAGTAGCCAGCATAGAACAAAAGTTTTAAAAGTATTCAGACTAACCATCGAATTTTTTTCTAATTTATTTTGAAACGAAATTGCAGAAGGTGTAATTCTTGTAATAAAAAGAAATTTGCAAATATTTTATTATTAATCTGTTATAATTTCATATAAAATATTTTATTTTGTCCAGAAATTGAATAAAACTCCTCAATATTTTTAGAGAATTGATATAATTAGAAAATTTTCCATTTTGATTTTTAATTAACAAACTTCTTTTTTATTCTATATCGGAATTTGTCGCTCTTAGCCCTTTCTTACATTACAAGGTTTGACAATATTTTGTAGTAAATCCTGCTCCAATTTAAGATGAAATTCTAATTATTCTTTCGTTTCTGCTCATTTACCCGAGACAAGATTACGAATCATACTACTTGAGAAAAATAAGAACATCAAACTGAACATTCTGTGAGTATTTTGATACCAACCGTCTGCTACGGTCATTTTATTTAACGATTCGCAATTCAACGAAATTACCAGCCAATAAAGATAATTTACAGTGATATCTTTCTACAAAGTTTGCCTATAATTTACGTTTGCAATTTCTACGATTTCGAAAAAGTTAAGAAATGCAAGTTTTAATGCCACTTTATTACATTCGAATTCACAACACAACTAAAAGTAACACTATATCTCCAATTCAGTTTATAACCTAACATTAGAAGTTGAGTAATGTCTGGAATATTATAAATTTCCGACTTACATTGGTTTTCTACTAAATTCTTTGCTAAGTACTAAGTGAATTTACAATTTAGGCTACAAAAAGAATTAAAATACTGATGCTGGTATGAATATAAACAAGCTTCATTTTTTGTGTGCAATTACATTGATACTTCCAATGATCGTTCTTCCTCCAAATTCTAAGTCGCGCGTAATTTGACATCATGACCTTCAATCGCAATCACTGGAATGTCAAAAATTTCCGTGTCACCGTCCTATGGGGTTCCTTACGCTGCCCGGCAACGATTAACACATTGTCAGCCGTTAGGGTAAAGTTACGCGTTATTCAGCTGGTATGGCTAAATTAAAAGAAGAGTTTATGAACAAGAAATTAGTCCATGCAATTGCAATTAAATTCCATTTTAATAAAGTGTTTCAGTACGTCAGATTAGCTGAAAAAGCTTCATAAAAGTCTTTTTAAAAGAAAAAGGAGAATTTACATCACAATTAAACATGTCATATAATTTTTTGTTTTAAATATCACAATCCATCTCCACTTAAAACTCCTATACTATCATATTACACATTTAATTTCATTTAAAATATTTTACAATCGACTTTTGCACAAAATATATAATTGTTATATTCTTTAATAAAACTAACTCTTTTCACTATAGTTGTTTTTTTACTTTGTTCTCGGCCAACTACAATTCCACTTTTTTAGGAAATTTCTCTAAAGAAATTTCTTGCAATTATCTAAAATTTAGTGTTTCATTGACAAAACGATTTTTCGAAAAGAGTACATAATATCAAAACATTTTGCTTCATGTCATTTATATTTTTGTAAAGTATGATATTCTTTGAATCTCGCACATATAAAAATGGCTTCCTGTCACACGTTTCGCATAATTACACTTCCAAATGGGCACCGAATCATCAAGCATGAGGATAAACCCAATACTAATCGAGTTACACATAAAACTCCAAACATCCCAGATTATTTAAAAAGATCGGTTATATATGCAATTCGATGCGATTATGGTCGAACATTTGACAAGAAACAGTAGATAATATGAGAACATGGATAATACCAGTCTTTTATGTACACATTCACACACACACACACACATGCATACGTCCAAAGTATTGTTAAAATAAAACTGTGTCCCACTAATTTGTGTCACTTCAAAAATGACTTAAGAATTCTAGGAAAAAATAGCTTTGTCACCTCACTTCATAATGCAAAGGGTATAAATTTCGCCAATCACACATGATATATGTATTGTAAACGGCAATGCCAGCTGACAATGTCCTAAATATTACAAATGCCAAACCCAGTGGAACAGAAGAAGTTCGATGATCTTGCAACGACTATCACCGGCCTCATTCACTGTTGCGTTTCTTATCTGCGTTTCTTTTCAAACTGCTTGCTGCGAAGGGTTCACAAGGGTTCTGTGAAATTTCACGCGGTAAACTTTTTTTTCCCGCGCAGAACTCGATCTCAAAGGATCTCGCCGCTTCGGATTCGTACGAATAATCCATTAGCGAGCTAACTTTATCGAGGAAGGTTCCAGAGTAAACCGATTACGTTGTTTTAGAAATCTAAATATACAATTGGATTCGATCGCGAGACAATGATCGTAACAATTTGACAATAAATTTACATATTCATAAAGCAGCCTGGATCCATAATGTTTCTCATCGAAGATCCATCAACCTGCGTCACACTGTTAACAAATTCCGATACAAAGAATTTCCTAAAAGAAATGTCTTTCATGAGTTCGTGTTTCTCGCGCAAAATTTACCCACCGTTTACGTGAAAATCTTTTTACACTGCAATCCTTCCAGAAATTTTGACTCATCCTACCGCAACCGATGCACGTCAAACAGCGTATAAACTTATTTTACGAAATCGTTCGGACGAATCCAGTTCTTGGGATAATTTACGCCACAGCTGTCAAAAAGTTAATCGCGAGCCACGATCATACGTTTCAAATCTGTCGCAACTGTTAATAAATATACATGTTCGAAGAACAATTGTCAGGATTGTTAAAAAACAAATAAATTACAGCATTAAAGGTAGTTAGGTCGTAGTTAGGTGTGCACTATTTTAATTTCAAACACAAACGGACTATGTATTCGATTAGCAAAAGAAATTCACCGTAACGCGATTTGACAATTGGCACCACTCGCGCAACGAACATTCAAATGCATAGCCATTGTCTGAAATGTGCTCTAAACATGTCCACTGGGCACTATTCAAATTACAGACAAGGTAAATGCTTGTTTCGTACACAACACTTTAACGTATCCACGGGTGGAAATTATTTTGTTTTTCGAGCATTTGTAAAAGATACACATAAAAGATAACGCGACTGGAGCAAACGTAATAAAGTCCCTTATAAGTCTCGGAATCTCTTGAAATATACAGAGGCGAGTCGAGCGGCAATCAATTGTATGGAACGTTCTCCGATACATTCGAATAACTTTCTTGCTAATATTCGTATTTACTGCGAAGCACTTATGAATCCTGTCGAAATATATTAAATCATGCAAAAGCATTTCGATTCCGCATTGATTTCTTTGCATGTCATATCGGTGGTCGAATATATTGAGGTTTTTCGTATATAATACGGTTTTTACCATATACATATAATTCAGGTGGATACTTTAGAGGAAAATATAAGATTATTTTGAATCATTAACGCAGATTATTTACTTTTACGGTGGTTTAAAATGGAAGTGACAGAAGAGCATATTTGTCGTATTGTATTGCATCAGTTTAACGAAGAAAGAAATACAACAGTAACAACTACAAAAAAATTATAAATTATACGAGAACAAAACAATTAGTGTTAGGTAGTGTCAACGATGGTTTGAAAAATGTCAATCTGACAATGAGAACTCCAGCGTTCAAGAATTTCGCGCCGGAAGATTAATAGAGTTCGACGAAGACCAATTACGAGTTATCATTGAACAAAATCTCATTGGAACTATCAAAGGCCTTGCGATAAAACTTCAATCAACCAATACTACTATTCATCATCACCTGAGAAATATCGAAAAAGTTTCCGAAATAGGAAAATAGATGCCTCACGAACAATCAGAAATCCATTTACAATAGAAAGCGAGTATGCATACGCTCAGCTCTTCCTTTCCAATTTAAGAATGAACAATTTTTAAACAGGATCCAATATACAAGACGAAACAAGGACTCCATTCTAAAAAAATCTTGCTGCGCGTTTCAAGGAGTATGCACAGAGTAATTCATTTTGTACTTCTAAAACCCAATCAAATAATTAATAAAGAAATTTATTATCAACAACTGGAGTGATTATATAGTATGTAGCATACGAAGAAAAACACTCTCGATTGAGTAACAGGAGAAAGGTCATCTTCCACCACAATAATGAACGATCACACGTGGCAAGGGAAATATTGCAGAAAATAATTACTTATACACTGTATTCTTCAGATTTGATTGCTACCCCTTCGGAAATGTATAAAGTGATTTGAATGGGAAAAACATATCAAACATAGAAAACGTGAAAACTAAGATCATTAGATTTTTGAATTTAAAACCGAAACAATTTTGTAAAAATGATATTTTTTATTTACTAAAGAGGCATGGAAACACGTTGTAAGACATTTAGGGATATATACTCTTGACTAGAATATACACAACTTTATTAAATTTAAATTCGTTATTAAAACTTTGCCTAGAAAATACAGAGTTATTTGTGGAAAAACTCATTAAGCGTAAACGTCTATCAGCGATGACTCGAGAAAACTGTTTGCACGACACTGAACATAGATACACTTTGATATTTTCAGCCTATTCGTCTGGAATCTCTGTTGAGATTCCCAATCTAAACTTTCGCTATTATTAGTAGTCACTCGTGCTTGAAATTATCGCCATTGCATCGGTATTTATCGTAGTGCGACGAGCGTCGAGTAGAAATAAAGGACCATAAAAAAACAACCGTAACTACGCGATATCATTGGAAAAGCTCTTGTTACCGCTAGATATTTACAAACAAATGCAACATGTGACCAGGAATGCTACCCGAATATAACACGCGAAAAATTTACTTCGAATAAAATACGGATAAAAACTTTTTGAAATTATTCTTGCAATTGTAATCAAATTTGAGATACTTTGTAAAACACACTGTGCATACCAGAATAATTTCAATGAACTTGCGTACACGTGTTGTTTAACATTATTCGCCAACGGTGCTCGTGAAGCGAATTGATTGCAAGAAAAAACAGGTAGAAATAAATTGGTTCGATTTGACAAGGATTTAATTTTTGTGCATAAAGGTGAGGTCAATACTTGCATCGAATGGATGAATGTTGGTACAGAAATATCAATAGATACATTGATTTAATAATAATGAAATACTGAATAACTTTGTCAAACCATCAATATCAATGACATTTCCAAATTTTTATTTACGATTAACACCAAAACTATCGAGTGAAACTATTTGATTCACGTGTTTCAAATTTCTTTTAAGAATTATTCAAGTACACGCAACGCTTTGGTCATAATTTTTGCCGACATATTGAAATATACGAGTAATTATATCGATAAATTGATACGACTTGCTTTGCTATAATTTCATAGATATTGTAATATGTATTATAGGTGTGTGTTGGTCGTTGATAGTTATTTTGTTTTTGTTGAAATATTTGCTAGTAGCGAATGGTACGAACGATTAAAAGCATCATCGGAATTCGTCACCGCATAAATTTACACTTCATCGTTAATTTTCTCGAACTATTTCTCAATTTTTTCTTCAACGAAGCGACTGAAAAAGTAATTCCTTGGTATTCGAAGCTGTTAAAGTCTAGGAAAATGCGAAACAGTCTCACATAATTAAAATGTATACCCAGTTCAGAGTTGGAAAAACTGTAGTTGATCCTGGACTATTCGAGCGAATTAGAAATCTCGTTGAACGCAAAAGAAGAACATTAATATCAATCGAATATTTTAGAATCGAAGGATTCCGTCATTCGAAAGCTTTAAGTTTTGAAAATTAATTTCCCGTCCTAGCAAAAGAAAAACGTTTCATTACGAATGCTTAGTTGTACCCATGCGAATAATGGTCTCTCCGACGACTACCGCTTAAATAGAATGCAAGATAACCAAAATACTGGTAAGAATGAGAAACTAGCTAAGTGAACCATTCACGGGCGTTCCGGTTGATCGAAGAATCGTCGATACCTACATATATCGGTTGACAATTTCTTAGAATCTATACAAAGTCCAAATTCAGAACACCGATTATCCTGTTCTCTCAAAACTTGGTTATCAGGCCCGTCACGTTTCCTTATCAGTTTAAATAATACGCTTTTCAGCGTTGCTTGTCAAGTGTCGATTTAGAAATATTGCAGTTCGCAGTACCTTAACTGCAAAGCCGATGATTGACAGAAAGATGGTGTACGAATAGCGTCGGCTGTTTAAAATCTTTAAAAATTCGCGTAGAATTTAGCTTCGATCGGGTGTAGGCTTGGAAACTTCATTTTTCTAAACGACAAGTGGTTTTCTCTCGCGTTCGAACGCCATTGTTCGTCCCGTTTGAAAAACCAACCGAGCGATAATGTTTGGAGCATGCAGGGTAAGCGACAAGTGGCATCGCGTTGGTTGTGTTCGCGAACAGGTCATCGCGCCCCAATTGAGAAACCTGTCTTTGGCTCGCGTTTTCCCTGTCCGAGTATCGGAATCGTTCAAACGAAGCGCTCACATTCCGTGGAAAATGCAAACTTGGCGCTACGTAATGATGAATTTTTACTATTATTCGAAACCGGTAGACGAGCAATCCATCGAGCATTCAAGGAAAATGGAAATTTCCTCGGAAAACGTGGAGGCGCTATCGAACAAAAAATACACCGCGCGAGAGGAGTTTTCGGAGAAGGTCCGTAACAGCTCGTTGACGCGTCGCGACGCGAGAAGTCCGACGGAGAGCGAATGGAGTTTCAATTGCACCAGTAACTGATCTCGCGCCGCCGACGGCTCGTATCGCGCCAGCTCGAAAATTCTCGAACCGATCGCGAGACCGTTATCACCCGTACGCGACCAAAGATTACGAATAAGTCCAGTCTGTCGTAAAAGGAAACTCCCCGTTTCGTCGAAAGCCTAAGCTTCGTAAAATTCGGCACAAATCATCTAATGATTTAACTACTTCGCGTACACTCTTTTAGAAAGTTTCCAGGAACATTGAAATTATCAAACGTGAGTGTCACCACTGGAACGTCTTCAACGAATCTCGTCAAGCGTCAGGTAAAATTTGAAACGCTTCGTGCATACTTTTCGTGCAGGATTCATTCACTTTGGCCACTTCGGGCGCTTTTATAAGAATCACCGTTCGAAGAAACGAAGCTTGGAAGCACTTTTTCTCGATCTATCTACAAGTGTGGGAAAATACGAAGAAAACCCATTTGTACTCTATTCCCTGACTCGTGAGACGATTGAGACCGTACAGCATATCGACGCGTACCACTTGTTCGAGATTCGTATCGGTTGCGTATATTAACACTTGGAAGGGTATGAACGTGAATCGATCGCAATGGATCCTAAGCGACAGCACTGAACATCATCGACACCTTCAACTTTTCAAACACTATTCGAACCCATGTCGTATCTTTCTCGAGATTGTCGTGTCCATTTTCTCGGTAGAAATCGATTATCACGATTCGTTCACTTCCTATCGCAAGAACGATCCGAATCCGAAACTGCTCGTTATCGTTTTCCTTGTTTCACGAGGTACACCGCTTCTTAGTCGAAATACCTCCCACGCTCGGTCGAGTCGAATCAAACGCATCTCTGTTCTGCTCCGATCCGCTCGATTTCGGAGAAGCAAATGACAACATTGTTAACGATTTACGAAGCGGTTCGAGACAGTGTATTCGAAATAGAAACGCTCCAGGTTCCCGTACTGCCTAATCTATCCACAAGAGCACTGAGCGCGCGCGAGTTCCTATCACGTTAACATATGCACCGATGGTGTTCACTTACGGGTCTCGTTTGCATTTCCTACGGCGTTGATCAGCAGAGGCCCCTGGACAAGATCCTCTTCGAGGTGGGCACGGCTCGGTCGGGCCTGCTTTCTCCGTGACATCCCTTCTTGCCTGTTGATTTCTGGTAGCGGCGATTCCTGATCGGAGTTCCCGGCTGAATCGGGGAAAATGTTGCTTAGACGGACCGACGCGTCATCGGTCCACGCCGTAGCGAGGACCGGCTCGGTTCCGCACTCGGCAATTTCGCTCGTAGAGCAACCGATTCACTGCTGTACTTCACCATCGACACTGTCAGGGAGCCGCACCTCCCTGCGCGCGCTAATCCACTTCCTGAACGATCCCATGCGGAAAGAACGCGTTTCAACTCGGCCAGTAACACACTCGACCCATCTTGAAACCCGCGCACTCTCGAGTTTCTCCAACGGCACGTGGCGCGGATCGCTCGCTCTCTCGCTCGCTCTCTCTCTCTCTCTCTTTCTCTCTTTCTCGCACACACTCTTTCGCTCCCTCACGTTTGCTCTCTCGCTCCCTCTGTTCCACTGTATTTTGTGACACACACTGAACTTTGTAACGTGGACCCCGAGACACACCGGTGTGTGCGCACGTGTGGCACCAGGCGAGTTCGTTCGTCTCTCCACGCGGTACACCGCGTGAGTGCGTGCGTTGCGTACGTGTGCAAGCGTGTACGTGCGCGCGCGCGCGTGTGTGTGTATGTGTGTGTTTATGGTCTATATCTCGCGCGAAATCCACGGCTCTGGTGCCTCGAGTCGGCCGGACGACGGACGGACCAGCTCTGGGTCTGACATCGCGACGCCCCTCTCCTGCGCTGACCGTCGCGCCCTGATGCTGACGGAGGGGATAGGCCTGCGCGCGCTTTCCTCTCTCCCTCCCCACGCCCCTGACGGTGTTTCGCGGACGCCCCACCAATGCGACACCCTCTCCAACGCGACTGCCTGCTTGCCAGGGGTGGGATCAAGTTCAATGTGTACTCATGAATCTGAATCAATTCGATAAGTACAGTGGCCGAAAAAAAGTATTCGTACACCGTGAAACGTTCCACTTCCGTCGCTATTCGGCTTACGCGCGCGATTGAGAAATTAATCGGTTCGAAATCTGAAAAATCGTTGCAGCCTTTAACCCTTAATGATTCGAGAACTCCTCCCAGGCACGAGGAAACTTGGACGTTACAGGCCAAGTACACCTTTTTCGGCTGATTCAATTCCACAAGGTAAACGTATCGACCAAATTTCTACTATTTCGAATAAATAAAAGCTTCTTGCGATCAATCCTAAACAAATGTCGGACTTGGCAACGGATACTACTTTTCCCGAGTCGTTGAACGGTAGAGAAACTGATTACGAAAACGTTCATCGTAGCGATTTCCTTAACGTTTCGGATGCTACGTTTTGGTCCGCTTCGGAAGAAAATTTTAGAAACCAATGCCAAAGAGTCCCTATCCCTAAATCGGGATGTTAATAATGAGATAAACGGATTGTACATTTAAACTTTGATAAATTTCGGTACAAACCGGTGTAAGAACATTCAAAATAAAACATGCAACAACTGTTTAGTTCCTAACCTAAATTAAAATAAAAAAATACAGAATAGTAATACAAATTAATCGTGGACGATTTTCTCATTATTCGCGCGAGACGTAGCGTTCGATTAAAAACAAGGTGGACTAGCGTGTATCGAAACACGCGCGACTTATTCCTAGGTCAGCGACATGTTTGCGCTTATTAGAAAACATTGATCGCTCCAAAGTTTCTAGAGAGTCGCAAATAGAACACGCAATGTACAAAAAGTAAAAGTATTCCTGCATTTACATAATTATCGAAAGTATCGAGTGGAGCAAATATTATCACTTGAAGAATTTCAATGAACCCGTACGCGTATAAATCGAAGAATCGAGTAACATGTTCGAAAGTGAAGTATTCGTTACAAATATTTTGCAGAGCAACTTTTGCTTTTCAGAGGCACGGCATTTCGGGCATGTAAACTCTGTAAATGTATGGTTAACAACAGAGGCCTATCTTCCAACGATATCAATCGCTACCGAGGACTAACGAACTCGTAGATGCCATAAATTTGTAGGAACGTTGCACGTTTATCCTGCAGAATTCATTTTCGCTCCATAAGACCGTCCTTCCGCGAACGTTTGCGAGCTAAATGTACGGCTGTTAACTCCGTAACGTTTACGAATAAGTAAGTTACAGGAGAAATATAACCGACGTTGTTACTCGTATCGTTATTTAGCGACACCGTTGATAGATGCATTAGTTATCGGCACTTTTCGCTAAACACGCCCCTAGCTCGAAGGAAAAGGAAGAATTACCGTCTGACGGGCTCCGATGATTTTCTGCAGCAGCTTCAGTTGTGTTTCTGTAACTCCCTACTCGAGCTTTGTCTCAACTCGTTCCCCTTCCGGCGCGGCTTCCCCCTCCAGAAGGACGGCTGCGCGGGGCGTGGACTGCAACAGCGCAGCTCCGCCCTCTTATGCATTATTATAGCCAGCCACTCGCGTCTTTATGATTTTGTATGCTGCGTGAATATTCTACGGCTTCCCCACCGTGCGTGCCGCGCGGCCGCGTTAGCCGATTGTATTCTCGTCGCGCTGACGCGGTTTTTATAGCAGCGTCGGGGAAATGCTGCGAGTACGCCGGTGCCTGGACCGGCGTCAGACTTTTCGCGATCCGATTTTGCTCTACGTTATCGAGTACGGGCCAAGGTATCGATGCCACGCTAACGTTTCTCGATATTGCTCCGCTATCTTTTACGACCGAGATTCCTAGCCTTGGAAACTTGACGATCTGTGAACCGCTTTTAAAATTAAAATATCGAGTAGGAGTTCCTTCGAAGCGTAAATCGATATTACTTTTTTCTACATGCTCCGAAAGGTTAGGGGTTTAAGCTCTCGCGCTGGAAACTGTTTCGCGGGTACGCGAGACAAAACCATGCGGGATAATTCGACGCGAGCCAGGAGACACCAGGAATTCGTTTTGCACGCATTTTAGAGACACGATAATTCTATTTATAGATAGATGTTGTAGAAATATTTAAATAATAATTCTGCTTGATATCCATTTTTATAGAATGATATACTTTTAGATGATGTGGAATGCGTGATGGAAGATATTGTTTACTCTCCCAGGTAGTTTCTCTGTATAAATAAGTACAGAATTCTTCCTTTAGGCATTTTAAGGACATAATATTTCTATTTATAGGCGGATGTTATACAAACATATATATAATAGTAATAATTCTGTTTTATAATCATTTTTGCAGAATGATAAACCTCAGAACAATCTGGAATGCCTAATTTCACATTTTTTCTTGTCTTTAGCACATACTTTACATCTTTTATAAAGATTTTTGTTTTTAATTTTTGCAGATGGAACACTCCTTGAAGGATGTGCCAATTGCTTTGCTGGTAGATAAAGTACCATATCAGTAGACATTCTTTCGCGCGTTTCATAGTCAGCGATAAAAATAGTTTGTAGCATTTGTTCTGTTACATCTAATCGAAACTTTGAAAAAAAGAGGATTTCTTATGTTTTGTTATATTATATTCTCAAGTTAACCAATTATCGACTCGTATCACGTAGCACGGCATTCCGAATTCTAAGGTAATGAACTTTGATATTCCAACACAAAAGAATAAGAATGTCTCGATACAATAATGAGATACAAGTCTCGCCATTGCTCGTATAAAAGCCTCAAGTGTTGCGTCAGTTTCAGTGTTAACTATTGAATTACGCGCACTATTATATTACAGATTACATAGTGGCATGGTAGGCTGCCACGTACTGAACAAATATGTAATACTTTCTGTTTCTGTTTCGTTTTTCTTGTGTTTGCCACGTGCAATATATATTAAACTTATTTTCATATATTCATCCATAGTTATATATATATTTTTTGTTTTTTATAGACATTGTAATATCATTTCTTTTTAATTAATATATACAATTTAATAAGAAGTGTCCGTAGAGTGATAATTTATTGATTCAAGATTCAAACACGTTTTCCCAACCTCAAAAAATTAACTTTAAAACTAACTGTAGGCTCTCAAACTTTGGAAATGATAACACTGATTTCTCAAAAACGGCTAAACCGAATAATTAAAAATTTTATTCGTATAAAAGTATAAAATCCGTATAAGCCCTTGTAACGCGTGAACTTGTATTATCTATACGTGTAAAAAACACAATAAAATCCTTTCATTTGTTAAAGAGACAATTCTAAAATTTAGTTTATTTTTTAAAATCCTACTTCTCACGATAGCTAGAATCATTTGAAACAAGAAATCGTTTGTTTTTCGTTGGTTCCGTTAATAATTGTTTTATGCACCGAACTATTACTATTATGTATAATTATGTACTGTCTTATACAAGCTAGCATTCGAACTATGCACAGGCACGTACGCAAAGTTAAAATTCGATAAATTCGACCGTTCTTTAAAAATTGATAAGCAAAAGGTGTTAAAATCTACGCTCTCTATGTTAAATCTAGTAAAAAAAGGAACACATCGTGATCGTCCCAATTAGACTGCGAATGTTACGCATTTATGATAAAAGCTAATATAATAAATACATGCTAAACATAATAAAAAAAGTACGCGTTCTTATGAATATGTAGAATATGTTAAACATATACAATGTATATTTTTTGTCTCGTTTCTATATTACTGTCCGCCATAAATACATAAAATCCGCAGTCTAGTCATAATATTTCTATACTTCGTAAATGTATCGAATTACGTTACTCCAGAAGTATAAAAACTTAGAAACACAACGCTTCTTTCTGCACGAAATTAACCACCTAGTGAAAGACCGTAATCTCGCAAAGATCTAAAAGAAGGCTCTCTATTTATTATACATACTGTAGCGCTCCAATTAACGAAAAAGTCTTTAAAATAGTGGTCTCGTCGAAAGTTCTTCAACGTTATCCCGAAATCCGCGTTTCCGAACAACTTCGACAATGGAGAAACCGAAGGATACATTCAACCCTTCCATTCATCCCCAAAAGGCTGTCCGCCCTCTGACTTCTCCCTCCCACCAAGGCATCAGCCTATTATGGGCTCGTCTTTAAGGTGTCAGCGCGCTTTAATCTTCGAGAGCCACGTCCCGGCTCCTTTTGCCTGGCTGTTCCGCTTTGAAGAGGCCGCTTATACTCTATCATGCGATGCCAGAGGGGGAGAACAGGTGGATCGTAGGAGTATCGACGATTTCAAGGGGTGGAGCGATTTTGGGTAAGGCGAGAAGGTCCAAGGTTCAGGTGTTCCTGGCGAATTCTTCGTTGCATGCGCTTTTATTGCTCGAAGTATGTACGTTTCAGTTTCTTTTTTTCCGGGATCGATTTTATAAGATGGCGATGGCTGTTAGGAGGCCACGGGAAACCGATGAGTCTTTTAAAAGCAGTGCTTCTCAACCTTTTGAAAATTACGGAGTATTATTAGGAGTTAGCGAGCTATAGCGACAAATAAACGAATGCCTTTATTAAAAATAAGAAAAAAAAAAAACAATTTCGTTTATTTAAGGGGGTCCATCTGTGAAACGTTTAATTTTCAAGGCAATTTTCAAGAATTTTTTTTAGAAAAAGTACTAGTGCAATTTTGATAATTTTTTTTTTATTTGGTAGATCGACGTTTCAGCATTAATTTTTGATTTTATCACAATGTTTCGGTATGTGGATATTCCTAGACGACGCTTTAACGCGACCACTTAAAAGTAGAAGAGTCATTCGGCGAACAGAATTTGATCGTACTTGATCATCTGAAACAAAAAGGTAAAATATCACCTTCTTTATAATTACTAGACTGCGAATCTTTATGCAAAATAAAATATTCGCGAACGTCCCTATATAAATTGAACCTAAATAGGAATTTATTTTATTCTGCAAATGTTATAACATGAACTTTACTTTCAATCTTTTTTATATTCTTGCATATTGTTTGCATTTTGTAGTTTTTTGCACATTCAAATTTTCTATAAATGCATACAGATCCGCAGTCTAACAATTACATTTTGAAGGTACTGGCGATAAGATATTTACAAAATGTTGAAAATTGTTAATAGGCTGGCGTATAAACTAAAAAATGATATTTTAAGGTATCTTTTCCCCTATCTAATGGCTAATAGACGTTGGAAAAAAATTTTGTTCATATGAATCTCGCCGCCAGTATCACAGATTACGTTTGAATATTGTAGAAAAAAAATTTTATCCCGATTCATGTAATGGATTTTGCGCAATCCTGCTCGCCATTTCCAAAAACGTGGTTTCGAGAAAAACGCGTTTAAAGTTTCGTACGAAAGTAGTACGACGCTGAGCCGGGCACGTTTGGGGTTCGAAAAATAATGAACTAAGCAGAATTTTATAAAATGCTTCTGTGACAGTCATTGTAATATCTCCTACATGATAAATATGTAGAACAAAAATTTTGGATTTTTTGAAAATCTTACACAGGTGGACCCCCTTAACGAGATTCTCGATCTTGAATTTTCGAATGGAAGTAATTAATCCTTGGATTCAGTTGTTAGATAGAAATAATCAATCTTTGGATTCGGTTTGGTTAATGATAATCTTAAAGTAGATATTCCGTTCAACCTATTTCTCTGTTTAGTTTAATTCTACTTTTACCTAAAGATAAGTGGATAAAAATGAAAGGGGAAGTTTTAATGATTTTTTATAATTAATTAGAGATATTCGGAATTCACTTTTAGAAATTCATCATTAGACAGCTCTTGGTTGAGAAACACATTTAGAGCTTCGTATGAAGAAGTTTCACTTTGACGATAGCGCTTGGGTTTTATACTTCGGAGAGCTTCGAGAGGTTTGTTTCCTGGCTTAACGTTGTTTTGTTTGCAGGATTTTAAAAGAAAATCACTTTCAGTTACTAATATTTGTCGACTATTATTTTCATCGAGTCATTTTAGACCGACACTTTCTTGCTCGTCAATATTCGACCGTCTTCAGTTTTATGATTTTTCGCAAAATTTCATTTGTAATTTAAACTGAAATAAACTTTTGCTTAATATATGTAGGAACATTATGTCTGATAGAACACGAATACAAAAGAAAAACAATACAATTCATTTAATATGTATTATGAAAATGAGAAGCTATGTAAAATTTAGCAAAAATGAAGGTAATATGGTCCTCCAATAAAAATCGTAGAAAACAAGACTTTGATAAAAGTAGTGTTTGAAAACAAATCGATATAGCAGGTACTTTTTATCTTTCCTTTTTACATTCATCAGAGGAAGTCATGATCGATTCGCGTTATATTTTCTTCATTCTATAATTTTCTTTGACACTTAGGACTTGAAAAAATATTATTTATTCTCGTTATGACCGGAGCAATGTACAGAATTAAAGAAAACTATTTAATCAATCGACTGGAATCTACGTACTTTTATAAATAATTACTACGTTTTTTTAAACGTTTTATACCACAAAAACGACGATTTTTAAAATATTTTTATAAAAATTCCGCAAGTTTGTTATTTTATTACGAAAATGATTAATTTCGTTTCCGAGTATACCGACAAGCCTACAGAATAATAATCGTTCCGATTTTTTTTTTATGACCCTACGAGAGCTGGAATCATCTTCACCACCGACCTTCGTTTTTTTTTTTAAAAGATAACTTTGATCGCAAAAAGCATTAACAAAATATTGTAAAGTTGGCGACAAAAAAATTTTCTTGTACGATATAAGATTGAAATATTAATAGATAATATTGGAATATGAGATCAAATAATCTAGGCAGTTTATATTAATTAAGTAAAAGATATTTATTTTTACAGTGTTAACACTTTATTTACCGGGAGCCTATTTATAGGCTTTTTAATTCCAGTAGACAGCATTTCGAATTTATTTACTGTCTACTTACAATGTTTAGTTTTTGGAAACAGTCTTGGCTTTCAATGTATTACTAACAATATCGAGGAATTATTATCAGCATATGCTACCGTAGAAAATTGTTTTTTGAATTAAAGACTGTTTCTAAATAGTCCGGTATATAAAGTGTTAATTGCACAAGGACGACAAGCACAGTGAAGTATATCAAAAGCATTAAAAACAAACAACCAACGCTTTTTATAATCTAACTGAAATATACCGATATCAAATCAGATCATATCGAATATGAAACGGTATATTAATTTTCAGATATTTCAATGGATAGAATATTTATTTTGTCCTAGACAAAAAGTCTTAAAAAGCAGAAAATTTCAGCCGTCACAGTAGAGTGACCCCTTAACGTGTTTGTAATATCTCAAAGTTGAAAGCTTCCATCGCGAAAGTCAAAATGATGTAGGTACGTGTCCCGTGAACTTGCCTGGACGGTTTTGGGATGATCTGCTGTCCGCCGTTATCTAGGACATCAGGGCTGAGCGGGCAGGCGCGCACGACTTCGAAAGCGTTTCCAAGCAATGCGATCGGTGTTTTAGCGACCAAAGAGATTCCCAATAGCGATGTAACTAATATCGTTTCTGAATAATAAGATGTCGTATCCGATCGACCTTATGCAAATGTCGATACTGTTTTCAATCTATCAACAATCAGAAATGTAATAAATATAATGAACGTAAAAATATTCTAGGTATCTACTGGAATATTTTATGCATTTAATTACAACTTAGAGTAATCCTTCACCGTTGATATTTAGCATTATTAGTATTTATAAAAGCATTATTAGTATTTATAAAAGCATCGACACTGTTACCGAATTCCTCCAATGTGAAAATTCAAAAAAGTTTGGTAACTTTGAAGAAATGTAGTCAAAGTGATGGTAATAACGCAACTATTTTTTGTTTATTAACTATTTATTACCGTGAATATCTGCGAAATCGTAAACGATATTTAATAGAAATTTTATTCAAAGTTTTATGGTTTTTGATATTTTATGTTATCGTGAACAAACATTTTTAAGGAAAACAAATTTTTTTTAAATTTTTCATTTGATAATATGGTAGGTACTGTTGACTGAATAATTAGTAGTGTTTAATTCCTTAATAGCATTTCTTAAAGAATCAATTAATAATAATATAATAATACTTAATACATTAATGAAGAATTAGTAGTTTATTCATTTCTGTGTTTCTCGCCACTAATACATTCCTTTATAATGTTTCTCAAACTGAGGTTTGCAGAGTTGACCTCTGGGAGTTTGGATGGTCCGTGAACATATTAGTGGAGACTCCGAACTCTCTAAAGAAAAATAAACACGTGTTATAGCAGAATTAAATAAATGTTTCCCGCAACAGGATCTTATAAGTTATCATGGAATTGTTGTGTACGAATCTCTTTGAACAAGACTGTTCTTCGTTGACACTATCAATATCTAATTAAAGATAAAGAGAAACTTAACGTGTTACTAGACCTGAGCTCTAATATCCTATTGTTCATTTCTGATTATAATCCAATTTCTCCAATATTGGATCCAAGTCTGTCAATGTAAATCAATAGTGCTTTGTACTTGCTAACAAATTCGTCACTTTCTATCCTGTTTCTGTTAACAATAATTAAACACTCTATTTAATATTTCGTTTACAAGTAGTTTTGCTGAAAAATTAAAGAATGAGGATTTCTCGATACCATATAATAAAAGTACATTCATTAATTTATTATCGACTAATGCTGAATGGTGAATCCTAAGTAGACCCATGACTTCATTTTCTTTATACCTACACCCTCGCTCATAAATGTGTGGACACGTACTACTTTCAATGAATAATTAATATACATCGAAAATGATTGCTATACAACTTTTGTTGGTAAATTCTATATTGGATGTGTATTTAACAACATTTAATTATATTAAATGTTTTGACTGCCATATTTAATTTTATAGTGGAACTATGGGATCGTTTAGATAGAAAAGTTCAGAAAGAATGTTCAATATATCAAACATATTTATGGCGAAATATTACAAAATAAATGAGATAATATTACTTCGGTTACAATTAAGAAATTAATAATATCCGGGGTATTATTATTAATTATATATTAATTATATTATATTATATATTATATTATATCTAATTTACTACATACTACATTATTATATATAATAAATATATTATATTATATATTAATAGTAGCGGGGGTGTATTTCATTAATTGTTGTGGTAAGCAACGCAAAGTAAAACAAAGTAAACAGTTTAAATAAACGTTTGTAAAATCTGTTATATTAAATATCGGTCACGTAAACACAAGTCTTCAAGAAATCATAGCAAGATACATTAAAAAAAAAAAAAAATAATAATTTACTTTTACTTTAGGCGGTTCACCACAAGTGTTCTGTTATCAAGATAGGTCGAGAGTAGGTAAAGTCCCAGAAACACTGTTCCATAATATTTATATTGCATACGAAACGCATATTTTCTATCGTAAACGTGAAATTCCAGCACGCGCTAAACGTAGAACAAAGACACCCTTAAAAGACACCCCTAACATTAGCACTCCAGGCCAACGGCTTCTCTTTTGTCTTGAATCACTTTACGGCCCCTAATTTTTGCGCAACGATCTTTCGTTCCGCAACGCTCAGGTAAAACGGGAAAAGTGTGTCTGGCCAGGCGCCGGCGCCGGCACCGGCGTCGAATTTTGACACCTGCGGTGGTGAAATTTCACCTTCGCTTACCTGTTTCACGCGCCCTCCTCAAACAACGTTTCAGCCCTTCGGGGGTCCAGGTATACGTGCAAGGCAGTAAATAATTGTTGCTTCTGTTCAATTTCCGACGCCATAGGGTGGAAAGCTTCTTCGGGAACAAACAAAAATTTAAACTGCGATAATGGTAATCAACATCAATCGACTAATGAATATAAAAGATTTTGAAGTAACAAGTGCGAAAAAATACTTTCGTTGTGAAATGGACGTTGTCGCTGTGATGTAAACTCTGACGTAAACGTGTATGTTGTATATGTAAGGGTTACCCGTAAGTGATATTGTATTCGTAAAATTTTATTAACATGGCCATTTATTGACAGCAGAAATTTCATTTAACATAGTCTACATTCTAATGTAATGTATCGATGTTTAGTGCCTTGACTTGGGTCGTTGACTTGATAGACGTGGAATGTACTTAAAATACTTAAATTTTCTACATTTCAATCTAGATTCATCTGTAGAATATCTAAATATAGTCACCGAAATAGAGACACATTTTCTTTCGACAAAATGAAAATATCAGAGACCGGATGTCGTCATCTACCCCCAAATTATATAATAGTCGTATTCGACTGGATTATACTCCCACTCAATATTTCATCATGAGATATAATAAAAATTTATTTTCATTTATTAAAAATTGTAATTGCGCCTTTGAACTTACATATACTTTTAATTTATTATAAACATTTGCTTTCATTTCATGAAATATAATACAAATTTATTTTTGTTTATTAAAAATTGTAATTGTACATTTATCAAACGTGCATATAACAACTAATTACATTCTCTTGAGTGGTAATACAGATCACTGCAAATCTAATGAAATTACTTAATATTAGCCTTCTGGGTAATATCTGGAAAATCATTGCTTTCGAAAGTCACGTAAGTCCAATGACGCATAACAAAAATATGATTTCTTTCAGCTAACAGAAATAACAATTATGGTATATTACATTTACATAAATTAAGACCACAAAAGTATAAAATAAGTCGAAGACGAGACCTTCGTGAAGAAGGGACGACGACAATTGTATATCTCTCAGATACCAACCCCTTCAATGGCTGTCATTTCTTATTTTTCTTGTCTGTAGTTTAGCCTGAACAGCACCGGACCACACAAGTATAGAATAAATCTACTATTGCTTACGTATACATGACGTGGCCGAATATCATGTACGTACAAGCAGGCACAAGGTTATTCCTTATGAAAAAATGAGAACAAAATACGGAATACAATTTTTTCAATTAAAGCTTAGTTTTCGAGAAAATCGAATTTAAAAATCCTATTCGTGCGTATGCTGTTGCGGCTGAGTTACGGTTCGTCGAGCATCGTATAACGCGTATCGTGTTTATAAACATTGATCTGAGACTTCTTCTAATAGTTATATGCCTAAGCAGTCAGTTTTCGTTGATCTATCTAACGATGATGTATGTACATGAATAGAAAATATACAGGGTGTCCCAGCATCGGTGGTACAACCGAGGTGGGGGTGATTCTACATAAGAAAACAAATCGAAAATAAAGAATAAAATTTTTTCATTTGAGGTTTCGTTCTCGAGAAAATCGGTTTTGAATATTTAGCGAGTACGCGTAAAAAAAATTTAATGAAAAAATTTTATTCTTTATCTTCGATTTGTTTTTTTATGTAGTACACCCTGTATATAAACAAAGTTCTACTATAGTCGATAAGTGGAACATTGTGACTTAACATAAAATTATTTTCACATTTTGTATATCCACATTTTGTATCAATAATAGGTCGTAGTCGTCTAGGTTTATACTTTATACAAGTTTCTTATATGAATGAGGACTAATTTTGTTGCATATTTTCGTTGCAATTTTCCATAATAACGATAAATTTGAATTGGTTTCGTTAAACTCCAAAGTATTATTCTTTACGTGGATCCAAAAATTTTCAATAGAGTTTGGGTCTGGTTATCGTTGAGGCTAATCTAGGTCGTTGAATCCTTTACGTTGCAGCCATGATTTCGTAATACGTTTCGTAATATATTTAGGATCGTTGCTTTGCAGTTGTTCCGAGTCTTAATTCCTCTGTATCTTTTATCAAGGAAGTGTTTAAAATATTAATATAGACTTTTGCTGTCATTCTTTTACCTATTGTAAGTATAAGACTTAGGTACTTAGGTTATTATAGAGAACTTTGAGAAAGGGAAGAAGATCCTTGTTCGACCGACTAATGGGTTGTGTTATATTTAAATACAATCTTCAATTTAAGGCTTTATATTACAGTGAATGACCACGTATGATAAATCGATGAATTTGTCTAAGGAAATGCTACCTTATTACGCATAGAAATATATAAGACTCTAATTAAGAAAATGAATTTGTTTGATGAATCTCGCGCACCATTTCACTTATTGTTAGTAAGTCATTTCGATTTAAACGAAACATCCAGTATATACTCGATTTCAATCTTCAGTCGATTTACCTACCAATGTCATCAATAATTAGGTAAAAAATAATTAATATAATATCTGAAGAAGATAAGAGGGAGCATGACATATGTGTTATTTACTTACGCGATAAGATCGCTATCACAGTAACGCGTTTCCACCTACGTTCGACACTTTCCTATCACTTTTGACGAAAATGATAAGGACGATTTTGCTCTATGCATCGTGACACTATGAAAGATCCTGCATGAATTTTTCGTTTAAGCAGGTCAAAAAACGACCATTTTTGACCGTCCTCTTTTCATAATCAATTCGTGAGACACTATTTGTGTACCATCACGTATGGATCACTTATGGACCATACATGGTCCGCGTGTACACCACTTCTCTAACTCTTCCTCAGAAGTCCTTGAAATCGACAACATTTTGAAAATGATACTGTAGCGATGCAATAATGGAAAAAAAATAATCAATTAAGAGTGAAAGCGAAAACTACTGTGAAAGGGTTAAACCTGAATAAATTACGTGTGGTACCCCCACTCCGTGGCCGGCGGCTACAAGCTGGTGCAGAATCGGGGCCCGGTAGCAGAGCCCGCAAGATCGCAACGCCGATGGGGTTACAGCAGGTCGAAGTCTCACGGCCAGGGTCCTCGAATTCCGAATTGGTAGAAACGGCGAACTGGAAGAACCGGGAGTGAGGCTCGGGTTTATGGTCCTTGGCTGGCAAAAGAATAGATATGACGTATTCATGAGGATGGCGCGGGTTTGTCAGGCAGATGGCGCAACGATAGCGGCGCGTCGGAACCCCCGAAGAAAAACACGAAATAGTTGTGGCTCGCTCGAGGCGAGACCGGACCTGTTTTCTATCACCTTTCTTCGCATCCAGACGCCCCCTCTGCCTCGCAATAAAATCTGATTTGACGTCAATTTATCTACGGATATTTCAGCCACTGCGGCGGTCCCCCTTTCTTCTTCTTCTTTCAGCGTTGCGCATGAATTTGCCGCTTGCAACCGGCTTCTTTAGCGGTCCCACTTTTTGCCAATGGCTTGCGTCGCTAATAAGACTGTGCAGTTACCAATCTGGATCGTTAGGGATCGAGATATCGTGGATCGGAGTTATCGTTGAGTCGGTAGATTTCTTTTAAACCGCGCGGGGAAATTAATGCCGCGATGCGACGTTGCGTTGGTGGGAGAAGAATGCCGTATGATATTAATTTTGGCCTCCGTGGATCGATGTCGGTCGCTTTTCGGATACCTTTCAAAACGATTAACCTTTCATGGGTTTAATTTTTTATTTGAGTCAAAAAGTAAAGTTATCTTTTCAATTAGTCGTGGGGCTCGGTAATCCTATTTTTATTTTAATCTATTATATACCTACTTGACATTCTTCTTACGAAAAGTAAATCGACTACAATACTACAACTGAAAAAAAAAGAGTGAGACCGTTGCTTAATCTATCTAGTGTATGTGTGCTGCGCGCGGTGCGCGCGCGTGTGTGTACATACAATTATTAGCATATATTAAATGTATATTATATAGTATATGAAAGCACTGTTATCTTTTATAATAAACTGTTTAGTTAGTAATATAAGCAAGTTATGAGACAAAACTTGCATTTGCACCAAGAGGGAAGTCCCTTAGGGGATGAAGCGCAAAAATCGAAATTGCTCTTATACGATAGCGCATAATTAGCGCATTAATATGTGGGGAGGCTTACTGGTAGCCTACTCAGCCCCCCCCCCCCCATTTAAATAAATTTTTTTGCATTAAATGGAGCGAGCGCAAAATTTGTTTCTTACGGATTTGAAGAGCGCAGAAATAGTGCATTATTATGCAATTTTTTCCTTAAATTTTATTAAAGTGAGCTAGCTAGGGAGACATGCGAAAACTTCGCATCGTTGAGACCAATGTTTCAATATTAACTGTAAGATAATTGCCAATGAAAAGACTACAAATAAGTAGTTCTAGCATTACTCAATGTTATGGGAAAGTCTTGTTTCAATATTCCTTACCAGTCCAATACAAAAAAAATCTAGAAAATTGACTACTTTTTAGTCATTCAAGCCAAAACACCCTCTTAAGTTCGATAGAAATGAAATTAGTTTTAATAAATGTAACTGTATTGTTCATAACGCAAAACTCGAACTCTTATTTGGCAACAAAAGAAGAAACAAACAAAAAATAATTATTTTGAACAGAAACGAATTGGGTACTAGAGTACTAAAACAAAAACACGAAACATCCGGATTGGCTGATATTAAAACAAAAAGTAAAAATATGTTTATTGCATATAGGGTGGCAAAGATTGTCACTAAATTGTTTCATCGAAGAAATCTGTTTTTAATGCTTTAGTCTACCAGAAATGAAACTAGGTTTAATGAATTTAATTGCATTATTCATTACATGAATTTTGTATTTGACATAGGCAGTCTCGAAAACAAAAAGTAGAAGACAATAAAATCCTATCGAAAATTAATGAGCCATGCTAAATTTGAACAGTAAATGCCTCACCCTGTATGCAGGATGGCAATAACTATTACAACCTCAGATATCTTCGATAATTTCGGAGATTTGGAGGCCACCTCGATTTGTTTAAACGGATCGGTTTTTTCTTTCGTATCACGATGGAAGATCTTCAAACGAGTTCAACAAACTATTACATAAGGTCATTAAAGGTCATAGAAAGTAGAGAAAGTCGATAATACTTACGGTTTTGGTAGATTAAAAAGAGCCATAAAGTGATTTCAGCTTTATCTCGGGGTCAATTTTTGGAGTCATTACAAGGTCAACTCGATTTTTTCGAATGGATACTCCCATTCACGGATAGCTTGACTTTTGAGGGGTAGAGGTACTCTTAATTTAATTCTTTCGTTAGAGGTGTTTGATTAACGCAAGTAATCTCTTTCCGAATCCAGTTTCTGAATGTACTTATGCAGAATGTAGATATGTACTTCATCTAATCAAATGTTAAATATGTACAAAAGTATGGCTTTTCTCGTCATCGACATCCCTTCACTAGTATACATCTCTTCAAAAATTCGTAGGGAATTATACGAATCACATGCAGTGGAATTATATGTGATCTCAGCGAATACGAATTATAGGTCACAGCCCTTCGGAATAATAAAGTGAAAATGCATCTAGTTCTTTTTTAAAATAGATGTTCCGAATATAATGAAACGTAGCAAGGGTTACCAGAACAGAAGTGTAACGTTATGATTTGAAACCTACAGAAATATTTTATTATTCAAACCTTGGTTACAATTCTAGGTTACAACATGCTGATCCTATCAGCAAGATACGTAACATCGTGAATTTGTATGACAGCAATAACTATTTTTTTATTTTTTCACAGATCTGTTAGCTCTTTTCAATGCACTCTTCGTAGGATCACGTTAACACGCTTGACTAGCGTCCAAGAATTATAACTATTGTCTGTTTGTTTGTTAATATTGTTAGGGTACGTAATCTGTTTTATATCGATAATTGCACCTATTGATACAGTCTTGTTTATTACAAATCAAAAGCGTTGCACGTGCGTTTTCTTCCATGTCACATTTACATTGTTTTCCATCAATCCTTAACTTCTTACATTACATTCTTCACGTGTCTGTTGGGCCCTACTGGCCCCCCTATAGCTTGGATACCTCGGAATCGCTAAGCCTCCACGAACATAGCTACATCCCCTGAGGGCGCTAACTATTGTGTAAATGTGTAACGGTATGTTATAATACCCTTGTAATCGTACATCCTTTTTATATTAACGAGCGACTCTCGTTTAGTGAAACAAGCAAATGAATATTATAGACTCTGTAAATGATCGTATATCCAAGTTTAACCTTTAACCATTAACCTTTTCCACTCGGAAGATGACTCTCGGTCACCATTAGGTTCGGCGCAGTAAATCAACCAGCAATAATGCTTGTTTAGCTTTAATTATTTTGGAACTGGAAGTGTCAATAAAATAATTGTCGATGAGGTAAAGGTGACCTAATTTTCAAATTTCAAATTAGTTTAATCTAAGCTCACCATTCGTGGCAATAGAATGCTAAGGAAGCATCTCGAATTGCTAGTAGATATAAAAAGAGAAGGCCTCGAGTACAAAGGGTTAAATATTAAATTAGGTGTCAACATTAAATATCCTTATGTTTTGAGACTTATTTTATGAGAAATATTATGAATTAAATTCATAAATTGCTTTTGTTAACTAAACCCAATGTTTTATTACAATGTGTACTTTAATTGCTTTATCTTTCCACATAAACAAAGTTTTGAAGGGACAAAGTAAAAATTTCTGAGTTTCCAAATATTTAGCCTTTCGGTTCCAACTACTGCTGGTGTAACTACCATAGGCGGTCAACTTCAACTGTCAGTACTGTTGTCAACATTATTATTCTCGGAACATATCTAAATTGATAAATTTAGTTCATGCCTTTCATTTCTTTCGATAAGTTCCGTGTGTGTATTCTATACTTATTGTTTTATTTTGTAAAAATATTTGGACGTATTTGTTGATTTTATTCTTCGATTTTAGTATTAAAGAATCCATGGAAGTGTTTCATCGTCAAGTGATATTATTTTAAAGCAATTAGCATTCGTAAATTTATATGCGAAGTTTTATTCTTTACATTGTTATTACTCTGATATTGTTGGTAAAGAAAATCTCTGAACGAAATATAACGTAAGTGGATATTATATCAAGTAGCGACGATGAATTTTGTTTAGAAATCTTTGATAATAAAGTCATGAAATATTTCCTGCCTCCAAAGTGATTCCAATAATATAAATTTTCTCCTTAACCTACTTAACCCATTCAACTGCTAGGCAAATTTAAAGCGTTTTGCCTTTGGCGCCAAGATTTAATACAGATGTGTAAATATTAGAGATGGCGTGAACTGCTACTTTTGAATCACCCGTGATTCAATCACGTTCATTCTCAATCATGATGATTTTTCACAGTGATTCGTGATTCTTCGCGACCGCTTCTGATTGGTAGAGAACATTCTTTTCACTTTTCACGAGTTATGTTGTTAGATTATATATGTATTATAATATGGTCTAAAAGCAATGTTAATATAATTTTAATACAATTTAAATTTGACTCATTTGTAGTTTCTCGAATTTCCGCTAAGGAGAAACAGTGAGACACTAACGATAATAATTAACATGAACCGCTTCTGAAACGTCATCTTCCGGATCACGATCGTGATCAAAGTTTAATCACAACTGCGATCATGATTGTGTGATTACCGCTATCCCTAGTAAATATATCTAAGTTATTCGTGTTCAATACTCCCACTTTTCAATACACACGGTTCCCTTCGTCCCACCAGGTAGATACTCAACGCTCTTTAACACACCCTTTGAGCTCCGAATTTTCTGATTTCAGTGCAACTTTTTTTGTCGAGCCTCACTCGATATAGAATCGCAAAGGGTTAACGCAGCGCAATACACGATCGTTTACCATCTTTTTAACTCATGTGAGAAACGATCACCCATCTTATCTTGTACTCCATCCCGTGAAGCGCAATCTTAACCTGTATTATCGTATGCGACTACACAGTCTCAATGATTCTAGAGCGTTGACTTGCAATCTAGGTTATTATTTTGATAATAAAAGTGATATTAAATTTGTTGGTTTAAAAAGAAAATTTACGATCTTCTTTTGCAATAATTCGTGACTCAAGAGGCTATAAACTTATCCCTTGAGTAATTGCAATCAGTTTGAATTACGAGACATTTCGTAGTTGCCAGTGAATGGGTTAATAGAATTCTCCTTAGTCCTTTGAGTGCTGAATACTCTTGGCCAAAACAATCTTGGTGGACGGGGTAATTCGAACATTAATTATTTGATTAAAAACATTAAAGTGTATAACATGTTTTCTACGTTACATGTTAATTGTGCCGTATTTAATGTATTGTTGTTGCTAAACGCGCATGTATTCATATCAAAGTTGAGTCTTGAACCCATGGGAGATTGGAAAGATGAACAAACGCATATATGCATCCATAGCGCTCAGAGAGTAAATAAACAATTATTTACCGAGAATGGGAACATTTTTCTCATAGAATTGTAATTTACCGAAAGTTATCCAAAAGTGTCTGAACCGATTACTTACAGGCGCAAAAGATGCTCGAAGTTTAAAGGGTACAAGTTGCTCGCTATATTTTCTGTTCTAACATTTCATCCTTTTGCGTTCGTAATTAATAGAATATGATCGATAAATCTATTTATTTATCCAACACGATAGTCGACGATTGATAGGTATCAATATTAATAGCTGTGCCATGGGACTAGTCCCATTACTTACTACAGTTGCTGTTTTGCTGGATATGACAAGCACGACCGGGCTGGTTCCACCGGTCTCCCCATATACGTTAGGCCGTAACCTCCATATATACGAATACAGGTGTAAAGGTAGATACACTGTCCGCGTGGATATCTCGCATTCTGACGAGATCAAAAGCCTGCACATCCAACAAATACGGTTGTAAAACAGAGAATTCCCTGTACGAGGGACTTTGTTCTGGGCATTCTTAAGCTCGAAGCCATTCGACGCTCGTTGCGCAAAGTGTCGCGTCAAGAACGACCATTTCCCCGCGCGATGTTGAATTTGACGACATCGTATGCAAAAGCTTTGAGCGAACTTGCGTCTCTGGAGCTCCGATTCGATGGCATTTATTTGAGCAAATCACGCTGCATTTGGTAAATTGATTTCCAACCCTCTACGGGATTCGGGAACTGTACTGGACTTTGAAGTAGACGCGGACTGGACGCGACCGAACTGTAATAATAGATCCTCGTTTCACTCTGACTGATTCAACCTTTTTATTTGTTATTTACTTTTTCTATGTTACGACTTTATTCGTTGAGTAAATTTAAACGCGAGAAATACTCGCGAGAAGTGCGTCGTATCGTCAACCAGAATGAAAAAGGCGAGGTTTAAGGAACGAAGCTGTTTTACAACCTAACTCAAATTTCATTTCTACGATAAAAGAATAGACATTCACTTAGTCATGGCTAGAAGATTACCAAATATTCCGCCATTCCGTCTATCCCTAAAATTCAGACTAATTTTGATTTATTAAAATTCAGTAAAAAGGAACATCATCGTTATACTCTGAAAATCATATATTAAGACCTGGTTAGTAATTTCTCTGATTTTTCTCACATATTAACCGACAGATCTAAAACTAAGGAAAGCGCCGACTGTGCGATAATTTATGAAGATATAATAATTAAAATTAAATTGAACAGCGACGCTTCATCAACGTTATGTGAACTAATTGCTCTCCAACAGGCTATCAAGCTTACATTAAGTGGAGAAAGAGAGAAAGCAACCAATCTTGAGCCATCCTTGGATGTTCCTCTTCCATTTTCTAATTTTACTCAATCGTTTAAAAAAATAGCCAAAGAGCAATTTCAGGAACGGTTATTGGAGGACCCTAAATTTAAGGAAGTAAAATACTTTCAGTACTTCTAAGATCGGATTCTAAGCCTTGGTTCGCTCATAGGTCTCTCTCTAGAGGCTTTATTAACTGGACTAATAAATGTCGTGCGAATCATTACCATCTGAATGCTTCACTTTTCAGAGTTAAGTTCATGGAAAATTCTGAGTGCGAGTGTGGTTGTCCAGACCAAGTTCTCAACTATGTTATCTGGCAACGTTCATTATTCGACAAAGATCGTAATGATATGATTTATAAATTATGTAAAGTCAGATATTATCCTCCATATACGATGGATGCTTTTCTGTACAAGCCTCTCGTTCAACCGCTGCTAATTATTTACAAATTTCTGAAAAACAATTGTATCCTTAATATCCTTAATGATAAGCCTATTATTCTTGATTCATGTTTTTGTACTCTTTTTCGAAATTGTTTTGTTGTATTGTATTGTATTTCATATATTATAATGTAAATGTATATATGTACTGATAATATGCACAGCTATGTGCATAGTGCTAATAATCCCGTATTGATTTACGAGGTACTCTAATTAAACGATTTCGATTTGATGTGAATAACCATGATGTTTGTGGAAATACAATCTTTGTAATTAATATTAGAGCATGGTATGATTTTACTATTTAAATTCATTATTACATTAAAACTGCATTCTTCAAATGATTAAATAAAGACAAAATGTTGTGTCACAAGGATCAATCTTATTTGAATTTATTTCTCGTCGAAATTTGTAGAAAATTTAGGTATCTGTCAGAAAAGTATTTATGACATAATAATCTATAACAGTGCCATAGAAATATACGAATTTAAATACTAATAGAGAGTTTATGGAGTTGTCTCTCGATTCTAATATTTCTGTTTGAAATACTTAATTGGATCTTTCGTCGTTAATTTCTTTAAAATGTTTGCTGTAAAATGAACCGATAGAAGGCCATGTCTTGCGTGGAGCGGGCTACGTCAGATCGCTTTCTTACGTGGCTTCAAACTCTCCTGTTTTTCTTTGCCTCCTTCTTCGTCCTTTCTCGCGCACTTCGGCTTTTTGTCCATGAAGGTCGCTGCGAGAATACCTGCCGCTTCTTTTGCTGTTCCGTCGACCGAGTACCGCGAAATCATGCGATTCCTGGTTTCGCGGAGACCTTTATAGCGATTAAAAAGAGATAAAACGAACGCTTGTATTTGACAGAGACAAAACTGTTTGGTTTTTGATTTAGTTTATTGTCTCCTTCTTGAGTTTAGCATTACCTACAATTCGATAGTACGTTTATTGGATTTCATTTGCGGAAACGCTCTTGAAACGTAACCTTACACGAATTGCATTTAGATAATTTACAGTCGCATGGCGGTTCTCGCATGTAATGTTTTCGGACTTTGGTATTTACTATTTAGTTGAATCGTACTCATTTCTATACGGTTTTGTTCAAGTTGGAAGCTGGAACGCAAACAAATACATTGATATGTTAGAAGATTGTCTAATTCCATTTATCGAAGAAAAGTTTTCTTAAAAAATAAATAAATCGATAAAAAATGGTTAAAAAAAAATGATAAATGGTTTTCTTAGAAAACCATAACAGCAATGTAATGTTTCAACAAGATAACGCACCACCTGTCCACAATGCAAGGAAGACAAAAGAGTGCTTGGAACAAAAATATTTGCAACTAATACCAAAAATGCGACACGCTCGCCGGACTTAAACCTCATTGAAAACCCATGGGGAATACAATCGAGAGCGGTATTGAAAAATAATAAGCAATAGAATAAGGTCAAAGAGCTAGAAAACGCTATAATTGCAAGAATGGAACAAAATCATTGTTACTACATTGCAAAACCTAATTTGCAGTATCCAATATTCAACAGGGTATTTTAGGTAATTAGGCATTATGGTGGAAGTACTAATTATTAATACTGGAATTATCATGCTTTTAATAATATATTAGTACACTGTTCGTATACAAATTTCACTAATTTTTTGTATGTCCTAGTATTATATTTTGTTTATAACAAAACATAACGATTTTTGTACTTTCTAATATTGGTTTCTTAATTTATACCATTTCATCATATAATCTTTATGTTTTTGTAATTTTATTGAAAAGTACTTAGTTTAGTGATGCAACTTCAGAGGTTGATAAAAGAAAAACTTAGCATCAGAATGAAGTGAGTTCACTCCTATTTCAGAGGACCACTATTTATGCAAAAGATGAAATTAAGAAACACTCGTTAATAACGGAGATTCGACATTATGTCTAAAACGTGGCTTTTTATGCAAATGTTTGCGGGAACATCCTTCTGCCACCAGTTTACCACTGAATCAAAACTTAATAATGTCTTTTTTACCTTCAATGTCAAGTGCTGAGAATGTTGATCAAAATTTTTAACAAACTTTATCTAAACATAGTAGCGGCCAATTAAAAAGAATTCCGAGCTTTAGATATAGTCTTGTAACTCGACATCGCGATAACTTGCGAATAAATTGGATGACAAAAATTTGGGGCAATATTCTTAACATTTGAGTTTAAAGAGACATTGTTACATAGCGAGAAGATGTTCCTTTTAAAAAAAAGTTCTTCATTTTTATGTATATCAGATTACGTTATTTTATACATATACATTCTCTTAATCTATTCAAAAAGTAACTTCGTTCGCATGCATACCGTGAAATGGGATGAATAGAAACAGTCAAATGAATAGGGTGAAATTTAAAATGTTATGTTTTGCTGCTTATATTTCATTTTATACCTTTCCAATTATACACTGTTGTTGTTTTTTATGTTTCTAATGATGTTTTCTAATTCGTACGGAGCAATAAACTAATGTGTTTACGTTACAAACTCTACTGTAAATGGTTTGCCATAAGAATCGCACAAATACTTATTGCTTCTATATTTTTACCCACTTTTCGCATGTTTTCGTTAATTTTACAAATTATATTAACTAGTAAATGTTGTTTGGACTATATCTATCTTAGAGGCTTCCGAGAATATGTAAAATATCATTGATTGTACAAAAAGAAGTTAAGAAACTACAATTTCACACAAAAGTTTTTTGAGAAATTGATCGGTGTACAAATACATTCTACACTCACTGTATGTATAAATGGCGTTTTACTGTATTTACATTTTTTAAATGCCACTTTGACTAATTACTCGACAATCAGACATACAAACGTAAAAGATAGAGTCCTACAATCAAGTGCTTCACCTTACTATCGAATTGCAGTCTCCATCGCCATGATTCCCTTCAAGTACTTTCCTTTCTCCGCCATTCGAACCCATTCGTTCCCCTCTCCGACTCTGCTCAACCCTGCGATTTAACATTTCCTGGACACTCGTCTCCCAATATCCCACCCTATACTCTTGCAATAACAATAATAATGCTCCTCGGAGCTCGCGGTAGTGATGGCGGGAGGCAGGGACGCGGCCAAGGCCGGCAGAAAGGGGCCCGGGTCGGCCGATCGCGGATCTCGGTCGCATAAATTTGTTTTAATTGCCAGCGACGTTACATTTTGCTTTAATTATGCCGCATTATCTGGGAGGTAAATTAGGTAGGCCCGGTTCTCGGTCCATCTTCCCCTCCCGTCTTTTCCCCACCCCTTCGAGGGCCCCAGGGCCCGTCTGCTCCCTGTCCGGGGACAGTCCGCTTCTAGTGATGGGCATTCGATTCTTTCTGCCGCTGGTTTCCGAGCAATTTCGTTGAACGCAGCTCTCGGATATCCTCAGAAGTTCTTCGATGCTTCTATCGAATTCAATAAGGCCCCGTTAGTCGAGTCACGATTCCGATAAAGGTGCACCGTAGTAGCAACATATCATAATTGTATTAATTCCAATATAATTACATAATATTATATTATATACTTGCTACTAAATAATGAAGAACTGTTATGTTGAGGTCAAGATCATTTCGAACGAGGAAGTCCTCGACAAGTAAATAGGCACTCGTACTTGATGATTTGTTACAGTAGGATTCATTCGATTGAATCTTCAAGGACTTCGAGGGGTAAACTTGCTGTGCCTCTACCGTGTGCCCCCTGTCTTGTCCTTTCGTCCCGCTTTTACTCCGCCCGTTTGTATGCTTAAAGTAAGAGAGCACGGGTACCCTGCTTCTTCATCCGACTCCGGTCCCACAGCGACACCGAAACAGAGGAGACGCAGCGTTTTACTCTTCAAAGGCCTAGGAGGTTCGATGTTAGTCGACAACATCATCTTAATCCATTCAGCTTATTAAAAGTGAAACAAATTCCATATATACATAATATAATATACAGTAAAATTGTGAAACATGTAATTAGCGCTGTTTAAACTTTAAAGGCAATACTTGGCGGTGAAATTGGTCAGATCTGGTTCTAAGCGACTCGATGCATCTTGAGTTCATCGCTAGCCCTTCCTGCGCAGTTCAGCTCGAGGATAGGATCTTTCTCCACCCGCTCCTCTTTCTTTCCGGGCGATCAGGGCCTCCGGGTCCACCACCCCAATTCCCTGTTCCCTCAGAACGGAGAGAGCGTGTGACAATTTACTCGGCCGATCTCTCCAGGCCCTCGTCCGGCCCCTCCTTTCACCCTTTCTTCTCTCGTTCTTATAGCCGCGTTATTTATGCGGGGTCCGGCTAATAAACATATGAACGCCCGTGGCCTCTCTCGTGAGACCAGACCAAGCACACACGCACACACCAGACCTCGGCATTGTCTCGTCTTATTAACAGCCGGTCGGACGATATATCTCGCGTGTCCCTGCCGACCAGGTCCCGGGAACATCTACCGACACCTTTGGGAAAGGACAGGGTGTCATAGAGAACTTGGACAACACACATGCACGCCCACGGATACTTTGGGGTACATTTTTCCTGCGGTCTGCCTGCTTGGAGAACTGGGCCTTAGGGTTAGGTTTGGGTTACCTCGTCATATTGGATCGCGAGCTGAAACTTGGTGGAATTTCCACTAAAAGAGGTTTAAAGGCGTATTCTACATAGTTTGATCGAACGAATAATAGCCGATTTTCTAGAATTCCATTTGTTGAAATGGTCAGGAATATTGAAAAAAGACTTTCCCGTAACATTAAGTAATGCTAAAACTACTTATTTGTGTTTTATCCATTGACAATTGTTTTACAATAAGTATTCATACATTGGCCCCAATGATGCGTAGTTTTCGCGACAGTTCCCACTGCGTGCACATTTTCTTTCATGTTAAATATTCGAAACAAATCAGACTTGAGAATTCTTAAATAAAACAATATTCTACGGAAAATGGCGTTGATTTTTTTTCAAAATATTGAATATTAACGAATTTTCGAATTAACGAATTATCTTCATGGTGTTGTAAACAATTATAATATATAATATTTTTAAAATTTTTCATCGTCACTATTTGTCAGAGATCATTTCCTTCCAGAAAATTATCGGTTTAAGCAAATCGGTAGAGCCATCACTTATCACGCAATGGCGAAGAAAGTAGTTTAAAGAAAAACGTGTTTAAAGTTCGTTGTTAGGCTTGCCATTGCCTTTACCTCCAATGCTTTTTCATTGGTTTTTTGACGAAATCTACGAATTTAAATTTGTTTACATCGTCGGGATCCAAATTGAGAACAACTTTAAATGTTGTGTGTTCCCGTCGCCGATATAATTGCCATATTTGTCAACATGCAACTAAAAATAGGCTTCGTATACTACGTATTTAACACTTTTGCTGCGGACGAAAATAAGTAGCCGTTCGCTGGGAGCTGCAATTATGATATTTTTTTTAATGAAAAATTTCTTACAAATGTTCTAGTATGATTATTTCGAAAAACATATATTTGTGGTAACTTATTTTATATACAATATGATTGTCGAACAAAAAAAAAATGAAAACTGAAAAATAATAAAAACAACCATATATTTTCGAAATTTAGTATTGTGCGCATATGGCAAGGGCTCAGTTGGATGCACATGTGCGTCATCCGCAGCGAAAGTGTTAACATAAGCTACTGTAATTCCGTAAATTTTTTCAAATATTATTACAAAAATTAATTACAAATATTCTAAGGATTCTAAAAATACATCCTTTTAAATCGGTTTTTTGAACCAGTTAAACCAGAACATCCCCTTAAACAGAACGTACAGCACGATAGCAGCTTTTCTTAACAACAATTGCCAGTGCCAGATTGCCATCCAAGTATAATAATTGCAGATTTCATTGACAGATGGCTTTAATTGATGTAGTTGTTTCGAAATACTCACGATCAAAAGTATAATTGGATACTTTTGTAAAAGTACGCGCTTACTACCCTCGCACACGTCTATAAAATCAATATGTACATCTACACATAGATTCGTAATACTCGAGAAATGATTGTGGCAAAAACGCTGACTGTTATTGTACAGCTTCTCTGCATTCAGTTTCAGATTTGAATGAATTATATCTGAGTAACGGTGTGGTCAATAATTAAATTGAAAAAATTTAGATGTCAAGTTGTTAATTAAAAGGTGCAAGGTAAACCAAACATTGAAAGTTTGACCATACATGAAGCATCCTTCCATAACTTGATTATTCGTTCTTGATATTTCGTTCCATGCAGAAAATTAAATTGTCTTATAATCTCCTAAAAAAATCCGCAATTGCTTAGTCGATAACCTAATAATTTTGCGTTAGAAACGCCTTCGTTTCGGTTTTTCGAAATTTTCGATAATCCATCGAAGCAGCTTTGACGAGCACAAAGCTTTCGTGACCGTAGATCTTCTCGGAAGCAAACGGGGTGTGGAGACGCGAAAGGGGACGAGCAGTTCCTTTTGGATGAACGCAGAGGGCCAGTTTGTAGAAGCGACGCGGCCGTGATGTCAACGAATATTTATTTAATTGGCTCCGCGGCGGCGCGACGTCGAACGCAGTCGCTGTGTTATGTGGGGGCGATCTTCGTCCTCCCCTTGCACGTCCCAAGGGGGACAGTACCCCCAATATTATCTTCGAATGTGTCCCAGCGTCGTGGGCAAAGCGATCGGCTATAATCGAGTGTCTCATCCCCGTGTTTTCTCCGAGCCGACTTTTTTTAAGTGTATAAAGTGAGCGAATGTTTTATTAGCCAGCTAAAGTTGGGGGCCTGACTCTTTGCATTCTTCCTGTTTCGCGGCAAACCATTGAAAATAATATCGAAAAAGAATATTTAACGTCAAATATGTAAATGCTTTTTCCTTTTAGGACAACCTCTTTTCGTTTTAGGGCATGTCACTGTCGCAAATATATTCGAAATACCTTCGGAGAATTTTGCATTTGAAATAATTTCGGATATAGAATGCGTTGAAGGGATGGTAAATTGATACGGTAAATTTTAAATAGTCGATTTTCACATTTAAGAGAGAACGTTGTTTAAGCGAGAGATGTACATGCAGTCAGTCTTATAAATATTCGTACTCTCCATGTTTGCTGAAGAAAGCCAAAATTAAATGAGAGTATTTGATAACCCCAAATAAATTTTCATTATAAATATGTACACGTGTAAAGTTTGTTTATAATGAAACATTTATTTGGAAACATCGAACCTATTATATAATTTAGACCAATTTCTTCAATAGGCAGAATTATAGAAAATAAGTATCTAGAATCCCCTTGTAATGTTAAACGTAAATATTTCGCAATATCGTATTACGGTGCCACCTGTGTTTCTGAGCATCATTATTTGGATTTACACATTTTCAAATAACATCCCTTAAAACCTATACATAGGTCAGGCGAGTCGTAACATGGTCGCCGTTATTCTTTAATTCGAATCCCTCGGGTTTCGATTCAATCTCTGTTACAGAAATTAAAGTGGTTTGGAATTTATGGCATGGTATACAGAATAAATTATAAAATGATATTCAGCACTCTTATATATGCTATTACTCGGTTCGTTTAATATTTTCACAGGATTTTTCGGATTTACCTCCGATTGAGTATTCTTTCACAATTATTACATTCTTCGTGTATTATGTTTGAAATGTTATTAACAGACTGCGAATTATATGAATTTATGATATAAACTAATATAATAAATACATGCTGAACATTGTGTAATTTGTGGAATATATTCAACGTACATTATGTATATTCTACGTATGTTTTTTATATTATTGTACGTCATAAACTCATAAAATCCGCAGTCTAGTTATTATAGGTATATAAAACGTTTTTCTATGGCTTCGTCGTTCATTTTCACGCGAGCGAAACATAAAAGAAACAAAAGAAATGTAAATTATCGTAGGCTGTTGAGTCATAATTATCGGGACATGTGTGTCCCAGTAGCTGCGAAAAGGTTAACGAACGTATCCCTAATTGTTGATGAATGTTTAGAATAGATCGACAATTGTGGGCCTGTTAAATCGGGCGATACAAAATCTTTACAAAAATAAAAGACATAAGAAACGACAGAGTTCTTCGCCTATTCTTCTCGAATGCTTTGTTGCGTTCAAAATCTATAAAACGAAAACGGCGGGTTTTTTAACTCTTAAACGCGTTATGTTTTCCGATAGGTTTTCTCTGACCAAACTTTAACTCTTTAAAGCACAGGATTTAAAATGAGAAACCACATTAGGAGGCCAAATATTAAGTGTCCTTCGCGATTACGTTTACAGAGAAAAATGTTCTTAATTTTTGGTTTACACTCTGACGGTCTTTTAGATGTGTTTTAAAGTAAATTTAGTAATTTTTTCAATTCATTTCACACAGAAATATTTGACATATCAGCTGTTCTCTATAGGAAGTTTTCGCCCGAGTGTGCTGTCGGTGGGAACTCTGGAGATCGCAGTTGTTATCCATAATCTATAAATTTTTTGTTTATATTATTAACATGTCTTCCAAGAATATTGACTAAAGTGTGGCCAAAAAGACGAAAATTGAATTTTTTAGAACATAAGAACATCATTTAAACAATAATATCATTCCATTTGTTCAGTTCATAATCAAGACAAGTTAAATAAAGTAGATGTATATAAAGTTTGAAAACAATCAGTCAATTAGTTTTTGAGTTATCCATCTCTCAGATTGAAAAAAATATTCTTAAAAAGTTCGATATCTCAAAACGATTTCTGTGTGAAATGAACTGAAAATATTACAAATGTAATTTAAAACATACCTGATACATTTTTTAAACTATAAAAACGTTACATACATTCTTCTCTATGAAAGTAAGTATCCCAAGAATCCCAAGTATCCCAAGACTTAATACTTGCACTCCTAATGTGGTTTCCCTCTTAGAAGAAGCGATAACTATACTACCATAGATTTCTGTTTTCACTTGTTTAACATTCAGCGTTCGTTCGTAGGGTCGTTGATCGACTGAAAATCTTTGAATAAAATATTAAAGCCGAGCAAAAGATAGGAGCAATCTAGAATCTACTCAACCCCCAAAGTGTTAAGGGAGTCCACCTGTGTAACGTTTAATTTTCAAGACAATTTTCAAGAATTTTTTGTAGGAAAAGTACTAGTGCAATTATGATAATTTTTTTTTATTTAGTAGATCGACGCTTTAACATTAATTTTTGATTTTATCACAATGTTTCGATATTCCTAGACGACGCTTTAACGCGACCACTTAAAAGTAGAAGAGTCATTCGGCGTACTTGAGATCGTACTTGATCATATGAAACAAAAAGGTAAAATATCACCTTTTTTATAATTACTAGATTGCGAATCTTTATGCAAAATAAAATATTCGCGAACGTCCCTATATAAATTGAACCTAAATAGGAATTTATTTTATTCTGCAAATGTTATAACATGAACTTTACTTTCAATCTTTTTTATATTCTTGCATATTGTTTGCATTTTGTAGTTTCTTGCACATTCAAATTTTCTATAAATGCATACAGATCCGCAGTCTAATAATTACATTTGGAAGGTACTGGCGATAAGATATTCACAAAATGTTGAAAATTGTTAACAGGCTGGCGTATAAACTAAAAAATAATATTTTAAGGTATCTTTCCCCTATCTAATGGCTAATAGACGTTGGAAACAAATTTTGTTGACATGAATCTCGCCGCCAGTACCACAAATTACGTTTGAAAATTGTAGAAAAAAAATTCCATCCCGATTCATGTAATGGATTTTGCGCAATCCTGCTCGCTATTTCCAAAAACATGGTTTCGAGAAAAACGCGTTTAAAGTTTCGTACCAAAGTAGTACGACGCTGAGCCGGGCACGTTTGGGGTTCGAAAAATAATGAACTAAGCAGAATTTTATAAGATGCTTCTGTGACAGTCATTGTGATATCTCTTACATGATAAATATGTAGAACAAAAATTTTGGATTTTTTGAAAATCTTACACAGGTGGACCTCCTTAATGCTTCGATTCGCGTTTGCAAGCGGGCCGAGCCGGCCGCGATCTAGATCGTAAAAAGTATGCGCTGTCCATGAGCGAGGTTATGCCAGCGACACTCTTGTCGCAGGAGCGACGCGTCAAACTCAAAAACCCTGACATTCCCTGGCACGTCCCTGCCCTCCATCAATCCGCGTCCCACGCATTCCTCGGCGTCGCGGTTAAGTGTTCTCCGATAAGCGAAACGAGGGCTACTGGACGTAACTTATTGGCAAGTTGCACAGGAGCGCACCGCAAATGGAATAGCCCGCGACATTGGTCGAGGGGGGTGGCGAGGGGCCGAGGGGCCCGTGGCCAGAGAGGAATATCTCCTCCGGGGGGGGGAGGCCACCGAACGGAAGGAGCGCTCCGAACGGCCGAGTGATTTGTGAAGACGCTCCTGCGGTCGTAATCACGTGGATCTCCAGCTCTGAGGAGAGCGAGAGGGCCGCATGGGGCCCGCCGCCACCGGGAACGGGACGGACAGATTCTTATTGTTATTATGGGGAGTGACGTCTCACGATTCTGGCATGTTTATGCGTCCAGATTCGAGGCGGCCTTGGACGCACTGCGGCTCAAGCCGAATCAAAGAGCCTCCGGTCAGCCTCGCTGACTCCCGGGCCCTCCTCATCCAAGAGATTTTTTCCCAATCGTTTCCTCGGCAGAGGATAGAGAACTACATCGGTGACGAAGACGTTTCCGATACCTAGGCGTGTTGTTTTATCGCTAGATCCGATTGATCGCGTTCGCATAGGCGTACGCGTTCGTCGCAATTATAGTATTGATGGTTTGCCGATGTACATATGTTCCGTACACGAAGCGCATAGTACCTTGAGCTCTTCTAGATCCGGAGGCCACCAAACATGCTCCGTTCCATGCAGAAGCCCAGAAAACTTGATTATTGGGTGTTCCGTCCATAGCGCGATTCCTTGCGAATGAATCTGCGGGGTTGTAAGACCCGTTACCCTAATTCAAGGGGCACTGTAGATGGGGTACGTCGCGTGCCAAATTAATATCGCGCGACTGATTTGTAGCGATTGATATTAACCCTTTGCACTCGAGGCCTTTTTTCTGGTACCTATCAGCAACTCGAGATGCTTTCTTAGCATTCTATTGTCACGAATGCTAAGTTTAGATTAACTTCGAGAATGAGATCCTTAATTTGAGATTTGAGAATCAGGTCACCTTTGCCTCAACGACAATTATTTTATTGACACTTCGAGTTCCAAATAAATTAAACCTAAAGAAATCCTAGTGGTGATTGAGAGTCACCTCTCGAGTGCAAAGGGTTAATCCCGAACGATGGATTGCAAGATGATAATCGTCTCGAACGTTAGACAATTATTCGATCTCTGTCTCGTACGCTAGAAGAGAGATTTCGATCTAGTCTGGAGTGAATGTTTCGAACGTGTTTTGTTGAATGTCGCGAACGTTATCAATTCTCGGTTGAGGTGACAACCGAAGACGACTCGAAACGTCACCCCTTTGATTGGTTGCCACCCCCGTAACTCAAAGAGATACGGTGATTGGAATTTTCATATGTCATAGTCCTTTCGTACGAGGCCCAATCAGTGTGTCCTCAGGCCCACACACACCCTCTTTGTAACATTTTCGAAACGTAACGTTGTCCAGAAGAAGGTGAGTGGTCGTTTATTTACTATGTATATATAGTAAAAATATATATATTATCAAGGACTCAGGTGGTGACAGTATGATCTGTGCCGTGGGACCCAGCGAAAGTCGACACTTTCGCCAAGTGGGACCCTTATGTTGCACAGGCATCCATTACTCTAGAGTTTTTCGAGTTTAGGGCAATAACGGGTATTGAGGACGAAAACGAACGGAATTCTAAAGGTCCCATCGACGATCGTAACTAAACTGGTATTTCCGGCAATATCAGCACGATTCTCAAAAATAGTCTTGCTTCGCGAGTATGTCCCAAACTTTCGTTGGCCTTACCGTAATTGTTCCTTCGTGTCGGACGGAACACATAAGTCATTGGAACTCTTTGGCACATTACTACTCGTCACAGAAACTCGTTTTCTCTTTGTTTGGTCATTTATTTTTAGGCCATACTATAGATCAGGCCTGGCCAACTCAAATAGTTTCACGGGTCACTTCGATGACGCGTAACGATACAGTGGGCCGCACTTTAGGTAAACATATAAGTTAAAAAATAACATTAACATAAAGTTAAAAACTATAATACATATACAAAATACCTCTCGACGTAATTGTTACAATCTCCTCTATTACTAATTGTGATTGTTTCTTTATTCATTTATTACATAACTGTATTCAAATTACAAATGAACTGTTGTTGTTATGATGGTTGCCTATTGAAACCGAATCATTCAGTAACATTTGGCGTTCGTAGATATCAGATATAGAACTGGAGTTTATAATCGCACTTGCACATCATAGCAATAACACATGCAAATTTTCATTTATTTAATATTTTTTGTACATATACAACGAGAAACAAAAGTTTCAATAGAAATTCAAAATCACCCGGCGGGCTGCTTGGCCAAGGCTGCTATAGATGTATTATCGACCATTAATTTCAATACACCACCGTATTTGTGATTGTCTCACAAGACGATAAGGCTTTGGGGTGAGACTCAAGTAAACAACCATTTTGTGATTACTTCATATTTATTCAGATGGAGTAATCACATTTGATTTTGCACACAGCAACGTACACTCGAGGCATTCCAGCTACCAATTTTTTCCAAGTTTTGACTGCCTTTCATTTCCCTAGCAGTACATCCGACAGATGATTTTATTCATAATTCGTTCTTCTCAAGCGCATCTGACAAAATTATTCCATAAGGGATGTTTTAGCGATCTAAACATAACTATTCTGTTGTAAACTTCCGTTATCTGACTAATTATGAATATCAAGTATTATACGACAACTACATATATGCTGATACGATATGAATGAGTACGGACATTCCTTACAATGGTAGTTCGACTCATTTATGTATAGCAAACAAGGACCTACGTCAGTCTTTCTTTCGAAAAGTTACACGTGTAGTGGTGTATTGAAATTAATGGCTGGTAGTGTAGCATTTATAGAATTAATGATTGAATGAAATAAAAAAATTGATTGCAAGTTTTCAGAGATTGAAGATTATAAGTTTGTACAAAATAAATCAAGATGCGACCATAGCAGTTGAATGTACATATAATGAAAACTGAAAACCATATTGTAAGCGGACGTTAATATCAAAACTGTTCATCGTACCTATGTTCATTTGGATACGGTTGCTTTTCGTCATCTGACAAGACATCTACACTTACAACAGTTTAGTAAAATGGCAAATGTATTAATAAATTTTATTGGTCGTATATATGTCCACGCCTTTCGTAGATTCTGATGGATATGAAAGAGAGTGTATTGAATTACACGCCTTATGATATTACAGATTCCATAGTGGCATGCTAGGCTGCCACCTACTGAAAAAATATGCAATATTTTCTCTTTCTGTTCCGTTTTTCTTGAGTGTGCCACGTACAATATATATAAAACTTATTTCTTTAATTTGCTCATATACTTTTTCATAATTATATATAGACTGCGGAAGTTTATGCAAATGCATATTTTTATAGGAAATACATAAATTCCGGTACACATAAGAGGAAAATCGAAGAAACTGGTAATTCATGTGAAACAGAGGAACATATAGCAACGAGTTCAAGAAAAAATGAATTTTATGCAGACTTGATGCGAGCAATGATCGCTATTAACATGCCTTGGGGATCTTTAAACAATGATACGTGGAGGAATTTTTTAACAAATCATACTGTTCCGGATGAATCAACATTACGGAAGACTTATTTATATGATTGCTATAAGTCATGCATACAAGCACCAGAATAATTGTGAAAAGTATTTTATATATGTGTACACAGCGAATATTCTGTAACATACTAATATATTACTTATTATACTACATTTTATTCAAATTTTTCGTGCATATTTTGCATATGCATGTTACATATTTATCGTGCATGAACTTTCGCAGTCTAGTTATATGTCTTTTGTTTCTTATGGAGATTGTCTGTGGAGTGACAATTTATTGATTTAAGATCCAAACACGTTTCCTTAACCTCGAAAATTAACTTTAAAAGAGTGTATACATATATACGTCTTTAACACCGAAAAGGATAAACAGCACCAGGTTGAAATGTCCTCATCTAATATTTGTGTCAATTCAATTGAGACGAACGATCAGAAAGTTTCATCACTTAGGCTGCAATCGTATACCTACTGTACCTACACGTGCTAGAGTTTGCGTGATTGACTTGGCAGTAGTATACTACGCACATGGTGATTTACAATCTATAGCCCTTTCTATCGATGCAGTCGTTGCTATAAGACTTTTCCTTTTATTACTATAGTCGCTATATTATACGGAAACGGTTAACTCGTTTCTTCACGAAGTCGTGAGGCAACTTGGAACTCCTGCAACTCCGAGGTTTATGATTTCGTGCACGCCCACATCGCACCGATTTGTGAGACCATCTTGCTCAAAGATAATGCCGTGTACTCGCGAGCTCTATTTTATAATTTTGACAAAATTTCTTTCTAAAGAATTTCATGCTCGTACAGTAGACCCCCCGAAGCCGAGCCCCTATTATCGGGATGTTCTGTCATCCGAACTGCGATACCTAATAACAAATGTCTTGTATTCGTACAATATATGTATAGTGATCTGTATTCGAAAGAATCCTAATCATAGCCATTTAGTTTGAAGCTATCAGCATACTATATGAGCGACAACTAAATAAAAATGTATCGTTTTAACTATTGGAGCAAAATACGCAACAATTAGTGAGCTCAAACATGGTGAGAGTGTAACAAAATTAGCAAAAATACATGGTGTCGGACAATCATAGATATTAACACTTTATCTATCGGGATATTTAGAAACAGTCTTTAATTCAAAAAAGAATTTTCTACAGTAACATATGCAAATCTAGGCTGACAATAATTTCTGCATACTGTTACTAGGTACATTGAAAACAAAGTCTGTTCCCAAACACTGAACACTGTAAGTAGACAGCCATAAATACAGTAAATAAATTCGAATAGCTAAATACTGCGATTAAAAAACCTACAAATAGGCTCCCGGTAAATAATGTGTTAAAAAACAAAACCATGATATTGATAACTACATACTGCATGTAGATTCACATTCACATACTAGTATCACCAGGAAAAGTTTAACGAATGCAAGAAATAGAAGTGTAGACCATGTTACAGATATAAGCATAAAGAGAATATAACTCTACATAGTTATTTATGTTAGAGAAGTTATATGATCTAGCAACGAACAAAAATAGGACTTTTAAATTGTAAGGAAACAGTCTAGGATGATGGCACGGGGTTTATCACGAATGAACTAAACGCAGTTATCTTCACAAAAATCTGGTCTTTAATTACAGTCATATACATTGTTTATAACCCGACACAAAAAAATAGCGATGCATATATGCGTAAAGACGAGAAAAAGGAACACAAACTACACAAACGAAACCGATGGTACTTCCAAAAAAAAAGAAAGCAAAAGAAATTACTGGCCGTATGTCTTCGACTTGTCCGAGAAATCGCTCAACTGAAACTAAACTGCGGTTTTTAAAATTGATTCGCGAGCGTCACTCGCGGTCACCTGTACGATAGGTACCGTGTGTGTTTACGTACATACCCAATACATACCCAGCGTCGCACACGTATATTCTTACAAAATATTGAAGGAAATAGTCAATTTAATTAGTTTCAATGTGAGTGAATTAAAATCCAATATAAAAAAGAAGTGATTATTCTATTATCCGAAAATTGAGTTATCCGGTCCCTTTCGTCGCCCAATTAGTGCGGATACAGGAGGCTCTACGGTATTTCGACAAAAATTTTCGTTGCATACTCCGGAAAATGTAAGTTTGGCCGAATGTGGCTCGATTTCTCGGTCTCAGATGTAGTTCCTCCCCGTTTCCTCGCGAAGTCCGCTCGAAGAGGAGGGTGTGTTTATGACGTGCTCGTTTCGAAGTCCCGGCGTCATAAAGAAGTACCGGCACGAGCCGATGGAGCTGCAGAACGTGCTTCTGGGCGTGGCGGGGCCCCAGGGCGTCTCCGATGGGAATAAATTATCTCGCGGGCACGAGCCACAGCATCCCGGTTATTATTGCCTAATAGGGGGCCAAACAAACGATTCCCGCCTACTTTCGATGATGGTGTGATTAAATTGTTGTTAAAGTAGGCGCCAGGGCTTTCGGGAACCGGTTGAAAGAAGCCGGTTACCGACGAAGCGCGAACGAAGCGATCGGAAAGTCGGCTTTCAGGAATTTCTCGGTTGATAGGCTACTTTTTTCAGACAGTTACGGACTACTATTTCATTCGTACCGAATGCAAATACAGTGAGTCACAAATTATTCGCTCATTCGAAAATGTAAGAAAGATGAACAATATACTTAATGAAAACACTAAAATATTCAAAATTTACTCAAGTTGGTAGCGTAAACAAACAATTTTGAGATGTGAAAACGTGTAAAGAAGTACTATAACTCATTTTTTTATAATTATAAATCGACTATAATTTTACTATACCTACTATAAGTAAACTCTATAATTATAATTATAAATATTGTTATATCGAACTGTAAGGAATATATTTCCAAATAAAAAAATTCTAAAATGTTCTTGTTGACTCGTCATGTCATTCGTTTGTCATTCATATTTTCAACTGAACGTATAATTTTATTACTCACTGTAACTTATCTATGTTTAACACTTTCGCTACGGATGACGCAGATGCGCGTCATTTGCTTTTTTAGTCAGTTTAGTCGTATTTAGACAGTCAGTACGATCTAAGCATTCATGTTCGTCTGTTTTTTTGTATTTAGTGTTGTGGTTAGACTTTTTGAAAGAAGGACACCATTTACCATTGTGAAGCATGTCAAGATATGCTGGAGTTATGTTTGGGAGAGTGCTTCAAAAATTACCATAAAAAATAATAAATTTCGAAATTATATGATTGTTTTTATTATTTTTCAGTTTTCATTTTTTTTGTTCGGCAATCATATTATATATCAAATAAGTTACCACAAATATATATTTTTCAAAATAATCATATTAGAACATTTGTAAGAAATTTTTCATTAAAAAAAATATCATAATTGCAGCTCCCAGCGAACGGCTACTTATTTTCGTCAGTAGCGAAAGTGTTAAACAATTCTGTTTGCATTCTTTAAACAAAATTTTTTCAAAAAGAGTCGCATCGAAAAATCTAATTTTGTGCCACTACTATGTATATTTGTATATTAAATTAAATCTTTGATGTCACATTTTCTTTTTTAAACTTATCTTTATGTGTCAAAAAGTTTCAAGAACAAAAAAACATTATATCTTAAAATGACATGCATTGGAAAAAAAACCTTGGTTGGACCAGCCTCCTCCCTTAACGGGTCACATGGGTTTTCAGGACCAAAAAGAAAGCAAAAGAAAGCAGAGGAATTTTCTATACATTTTTTCAAACAAACTAAATGAATTATATTATTTTAACTTATGTTGTTCGGAAGAGTAACATTTGAACAATGTTTCACAAATTTTTCATCAAAATACATTCAAAAATAAAAACTGGTTTTCGGAGATCCTTTAGGAAAAACTATCCTCGCGGTGATCAGGATAACTCATGATAGCTTTATCTGAAATAAAGAAAAACAAATATTTTCTATTAGTACGCGAGCATAGCTGGTAATTGAACAAAAAATAAAAAGAAATTGAAATTTTAATTTTTAGCAGAGTTGTATACAAGACTGTGAACATTTCTGTCAAATCTAGACTACGTATTACCTTGTGAAATATGTTGTGATAAAAAAAAACAAAATCTTTGGTGAAGATACCGTTTGGAGTAACGACACCTCGGTTAAGCTCCTTTAACGGAATTTCACCTTTCTTCGTCACCATTCGCTTTTCCCTCTCCCTTTCTCTCGTCACAGGCATCGAATCAATGTGTTGTTTGCACGACTATCCAGGGATACTTTGTGCTTTCTATGGGCTCATGTTGTCGCCCATGTGCCGGTCCGGTCAAGCGGAACACGTAAATTTCATCCGATAATGCGTCTGCGACCGACTGTACCAGCAAACACAATTTGTCTCCATTACAATGTATGGTCGATTTTTTCTAGAAGATCGTAACAAAAAATTACTAGCTTTAATATTTCCTTATTCATGCTCATTTCGTTTTCATAAAGCTGGAAAATATACCTGACTGTGAGTCTTAACCAATACCGGAATTTTGTATATTCTCACCACTTACAGGACTTTACCTTGTTGACCGACGAGCAAGCTATTAGGGGGACCAGAAAGTAATGTCCTTTCTTTTACATTAAATTCAAACAAATATATTCTCAATAAGTTTCTATTTTTAATCAATTATGTAATCACCGTCGTTATCAACAACCTTTTGTCATCTGGTGTATACATTTTCAATGCTAGATTGATAAAAATCAATGAGCTAATGAATGATAAATAAGTATTAAGATTCGCAGAAACGGCATTACTTTCCAGTCCACCTAATATATTTAATGATTTGTCTCGTTTAAACTATTTAGTAGATCATTTTCATATCTTATTGATATATTCATTCATTCTTCCTACTGCTCTACAGATGTATGTACACTTTTAACCAAAAATATTACAAATTTTATAATCTCAGAAAGAGCCGAGTGTTTGGAAGATATGTGTCTCTATAGCGATCGTTCTAATTCATTTTCAAGTAATTTGAAGCAAAAATAAGAAAATACTTAAACTGTTTATAGAAGTAAGTATCGAACATAATTTGTTCTTCATAGCTCATCTTACATAGAGTTTGGTTTCACGAATGCTTGTTGAAGTGAATTTCTACATATAACGTACTGCTTTGAGAAAAGCAGCTTTAAAGTTTCAGGATAGGTTACCAGTTACATAAAACAGATTCTCGCACTTAAAATTGTTTAAAAAATAATCCAATAGTTGTAACTGATAGAACAATTACTTTAATTGGCCGTGAACTATAGAACCATTGAAAATGAGGTCAGAACTCTTAGTTATTTATGCGCTTCCGCAAACCGAGCTGCCAGCTTTACATAGACTTGTTGGCTGCTTCGAATTGGATCATTGTCCTCAAGTCTCGCATAACTTTGAACATAATCGTACAAAAATCTGAGCAAAAGGCCGACAAAACGTAAGTCACCCTTCTCCAACAACCCTCTGGTCACGGAACGCGATAAATCTCTTCCATCGACACTGGCCTGGCAATCGGCATGAACAGTAGGCATTTGTATATCGAGAAGATAGGAAGAATTAATTAGAGGTATCGCTGGTATCTCTGGGCGTCATTAGCGGGCGTCGCTGTCGTTGCTGGCGAGGTACACGTGTGTAACCTCGCATGACCGGGACCCCTTAGTGAATCTCGCCTTCCCACCCTCCCGCCCCCGGGGGCATGATTCATTTTTTCAGGGGGCTGCTCGTTGCGTGCTGGTGACGTCCAATTTACGTGGGCCAGTTGCTTGTCGCAGTCAACGTGGGCTTAAATCAACAAGATGTAATTTGGAAGGAAATAGAATTGAAATTCCGACGTTCCGACGGACCTACGGAAAAGTTCTTCCTGGTTTCAGAATCTCGTTTGTACGAATACTCGTAGAAGGTCGATTAGTGGTGAATGGGCTCAATTCGAATCTATTTTATCAAATAGCTTACTGCGATTCTCTTTGATATCTTATTCGTTTGGTAATAGGCTTTAATTATAGGCAGATTATTTGGCTTTAAAAGAGCATTATTGATTTGACTTCATCACCGTTGTTCTTAATCGACTTCGAAAAGGAGGAAGTTACTCAATTCGATATGTATATTTCTTTTTCCTTGTTAGAGGTCTCCAGAAATCGATATCCTTTGTAATTTTATATTGTATATATATATATATATATATATATATTGGATGGTTCTTATTTCAATGATGTTTGAAATCTATGTTATGTATTCCATAAACACCTTGCAAAATACATACAACAAAATTCCTGCAAAATGTCAGCTCTTAATTTTAACGTTAACATGTGGCCCACACCTTCAAATGTTTCAAATGGAGAATACATGCAATTTTTTCAATCGGTTACTTCTTTTTTACAACTCCGGTAAAAATTAATGAAACAGTTTCAAAACTGGCAGAGTTATTACTTATAGTAACAAAAAAAAACTCTAAAAATGTCAAATCGTTATTTTAACCGCTTAAGGACCACTCCCGAGATAACTCGGGCAAGCTTTACCTGCAGAAAAGACCACTCCTTAATATATTCGGGTGAAAATAAAAACGATTTATGGTATGTAGAAGCGCAGATTACAGATGGGCAACTCTGTGTAAATTTTTGTACAGTGTACGCGAGTTGTTTTACTTTTACCAAAATTAATCAGTGGATATCAACTTTCAGTCCCATTTTTGCCCGAAATGGCTTTTATGAGGAATATATATGTTCAGTAAATAAAATTCGTTCGTAAAAGAAAATGTGTTATTTTTTCCATTTTTTAATTTTTTAATGATTACTGAAGAGGTAATTACTTTCTTCTATATCAGCCCAGTAAATATGAAGCTATTTTCTCTGCTTAAAGTATTTTTGTAATTCTATTGTAAATGTCTTAAATAAAATTTATTTTATTTGCTACACACAGCTTTAAATGCACAAGGGAAATTTTTTCTATGGTTTTTTACTAATATACATATAATATACATAATATACATATAATTATTAATAGGGAAACTAACTTATTAAAATCTATTAGCCACTTGGTAATGCGTTAGATAGGGGCGTTTTGTATCGAAGATTTTACAATATGCCACAACTGTTACACGATGATACATCCCAGCCGCGGCTTCATATAGTTTACAAATTATGCCGTATTATCATGCTTAGATTAGTTACATAAGTTACATTGCATAATGTATAATCCTCTTTGCAATCGTTGTCGTCGAGAAGCCAAAAGGGAAGCTCTTAATAAGAAATAATATGATAATTCCATTAGGTATTATTCAATTTTTTTTTTACTGCTATGTAGTTGTCTGTTTAATCCCCTCCCTTGCTCTACGAATACAACATTTAGAATTTTATTTTATTGAGAATTTCGAGGCATTTTACCTAAATACTGTCTCACAAAAAACCCTTCGTAAAAGTTAAGATCATTATTATTTTGCTCTGCTTTCCACTACGTCTTGTTGACAATGAAAGAGTAGTTGCGAAGAGAAATGAATAATTAGTGTGACTCGAGAGATGTAATAAAGAATTATTGAACAATATTAATCGTATCGATTTTTTTTTACAAATGACAAGTATTGTATATCTTTACTCTATCAGAATTTGTACATTTCCTAATTGTGATCGTCTTAATATAAAAATTCCTACATTTTCCGAAGCTACATTTACTACAGAAATGTTGTATCTCTAAAGACGCAAGTTTGCATAAAATCTCAGTTTGAATAATATGTTGTGTCCTCAAATTGTTACCTATTTCTTTCTGAAAAACCAAACGTTATATTGTATACATACAATATAATATTCACATATATGTATGTATACAGTGAGTCGCAAAATTATTCGTTCAGTTGAACATTCAAGAAAGACAAATAAAACAATAATCAGTCAATAAAGAAAAGTGTAAAATTCTTTAATTTGGAAATACGTAGTTTACAATTTAATATAATAAAATTGTGCACAAAATTTGGCAAATTTTGATTTATAATTATAGAAGAACAAAATTATTCGCCTATGCTACCAAATTGGGGAAAATAAACGCTATCTACAAATTTGGATATACGTTAGTTTTTAATTATCGCGTAAGAAAGTCAGTATAATAGAAGAAAATCATTTTGAGTGGCAAATCACATATTATATATACTTATTTTTTATGTTATATTATTAAATAACCAATGTTTACCAAACTCCATACGAAGTAATGTACATATTTTTTTAAATCTTTAAATCTTATATTTCTTTAAAGATTTCTTTAAATCTTATATTATTAATATCTTATAAATCTTATTATAGCAGGGAACACCGCGCGAGGATTAAGTAGTAACTGGAAATCCTTTCGTGAGTTTTTTGGTTCCATATCGAGAGGCAGAGAGGCCCATAAATTTCGAATAGGCGGGTAGCGATTACCATAGACACGCCGTGCGTTGATTATAAACATAATTAAAAACAACAACAGGCCAGACCGTGTCGTCGTTCTTTTAACGTATGCAACCGGTTCGATGCTGGTGGTCCTGCAGGACGCCGCGACCCAGGAAGCTTCGATCGTGTCTCTGGTCTGCTATCGATCCTCATCGATCCCAATCATCGGCGTCGATACGATTACCGTTGGTTCCCTTGGACGACGCGCGGCAAGAAAATGGAAAAATCGTGGCGGAATCTGCTTCGCTTCGGACCACTTTTTTGCGGAAACGGCCAGGATCGCGAATAAGGAGTGACGATACCTAGGATATAAAACTAGACAACCGCTCTTGCTACATTCTGCAATTGGTGAAAGAACCGGGATTCTGATATCGGATATTGACGAAGTTCAAAAGAATTGTAATTTCTTCAGAGGACAATTCGAGGATTATGTTCCAAGAAGATTGTGGCTCCACTAGCAGAACGAATGTTGTATTGAATATAAAGTTCGTGCGTTTTTATTTTAAATAAATTTCACTCTATTATCTTTGCAGACAAAAATGACCTATTTAATCTATTACGGTAAGTATAGACTCTATACTATAGAGGATTCTCTATCAGTTCCCAATTGAAAATCTTAATTTTGCTTTGAGTTATAAAGCTCACATGCCGTCGGACGTTGTCCCGATCGAACACGACTAGCTTTCTAATTGCGAGATATGGACAGTATATCGTCAACTATAACCTACGTCGCACGTTGCAATTGTTGGCAATAAACTTCTGAGTGAATGACCTTTATGCAAATTCATATTTTCATGGTTAAAGAAAAAGAACTTAAGCTAAAATAAATAATGATACTTTTGCATTTTTGGATATTTTCGTAGATATCCTCATATTTTCATTTTCCATAAGCGTATAAAATTCCACGGACTATTCATAATATATTATTTTCTTCGTGTCCCAACATACACAAAGCATTAGTTTTTTTTCATGCAAATTCATTTTTACGATGGGTTCAGATATTTCACCTTGGATTATACCATAATCTTTTTCGACTGTTATTGCTATAAAATACAATAGAGACATTATCGCATTATTGCAATGGCATGCATTAAAACATGGAGTTAATCAAATCAGCTTCTGAATTAATTTACGTATCAGGGTGAACCAATAGTTTCACCGATTTTTCTTCCTTCTTCCTATGTTCTTTTTCAAATATTGATTAAATCAAGTAAAAGTATTTAAGTTTTATATCATGATACCATTTTATATCTCTCGACTTGCCTATTCATATCATGTATAAAGTACAGTAGAGACTCTCGTATCCGAACTAATAGGGAGACAAAAGAGCCCGGATAGTGGAATTTTCGGATAATAGAACAATTACTTTTTTTCCTATTAAATATCATTTATTCAAGTAGAAATGAAGAAATTGAGATTATTCCAACATCTAAGAGTCCCATTACTTGTTAGCCACTAAGTCACATGAATTTTTTATTGTAAGCAACTGCGTAGAATTCTTGTTGTGTTTTTTAATATCTGTAATCGTAAATTTCCCAATACCATATATTCTCGCTAATTTCGTTGCACTTTCACCACTTTCAAGATCTTTAATTATTTTATATATTTTTTTTTTATTTAAAACTCTTACCTATCGTAGCTCTCTCACTTTTAAATGTGTCCAAGAGTATTACAATTTAATCAGAAGGAAAAGGACCTCTAATAATTATAGGTTAATTTGTAGATGTCTTATTTCTGTATTGGAACCGAACATAATTATTTTATATTTCTCGTCAATAGTTAAAACTACACGTTTTCGTTTACTTGCCATTATGATGCTGTTCTCTGGTTCAGACTGAATTAGTATGATTACATTTAACCGGCCGAACATGGAAAAGTATTTATTACGTCTAAATACATACATTGTATGTAAACATCGTTACGAAACGTTGTGAGGATAATAGGACATACGGATAATAGAACGTCTCGTATATTAGCACATTCGGATAATGGGGGTACGGATACGGGAGTCTCTACTGTGCCCATTTTTTATAGCACGGAACAATTTCAGCTTCAGGAATGGTTCTCGTTGTTGCCGAATCCATCACTTATGAAATGGAAAGACTTACCTAAAAGTACTTTTTAGTGTAACGAAATTCCATTAGACATTTCATTGACTTAAGTAATCAAATTAAGTATTGATTATTTGATAATTAATACAAAATAATTAATACAATAATTAATAAAATAATTAATACAAAACAGTAATAATATAGAATTTCGTAAAACATAAAATTATAAATGTAATTACTTAAGTAATTCAATTGACTGAAAAATGAATACAGCACACCGATATTTAATCAAGGAATAATATTTCCATAAATAATACACAAGAATAAATATAAAACAACTACAAAACTGAAGTGAAAATACGTAAAAATAGCAACATCAAATAGAATTCAATTCATACGAATGAAACCTCTGATACGTTAGTCAAATAGGTCAAATTAGTACTATTTTTAAGAACTCTAAATATCTATTTAGAAAATTAAAGCTTAAAGTATAACAAAAATAATAATCTTAATTTTATCAAGTTGTGACGAATAGAATCGGAAAAATCACGGTGAGAAGCAAAATGTGCGCATCTAGGGGTTTGCGCTAATCCAAACGTTCAGGCTTCTCTTAACGAATGGATGAAGTTGACTCACTGACCAAACTTTGCGCGTCACTGTCGTAGGTGAGATTTGAAATCGACGATTCCTTATCTTTCTCTATTCATAAGTGATCCCTTTTTTTGTTATTACATTTCTATACAATCTTAACAGTACGAATTTTTAGAATTTTTTTACGATTATCGGCAGTACTCTAATGGAGAACGTTTGTTTGGTATTTGCATTTCGTAAAGTTAGTATTCAAGTATCACCTGTTGTTTTCTATGTGTCTAAGGTATATTTAGCTTCATTGAAATATTACTTCCGCAGTATTACCTTTAAAATAATGAACCCATTAAGCGCACCTTTGATCACCAGCAGTAATATATAATCATTTATTCTTTATTGCTTACTCAAGGCGCAGGAAAAACCGCTTTCTGTAGAAAATATCCGTTCTGGGGAATATACAGCCCGTATTATGACATTAATTGTCATAAGATTATCGTTATATATATCGTTAAACTATTTTTCATCCATATGCATGCGTGATTGTAGTTTGTATGCGTATGACGCACACCTGGCATCAGTGCGACCGACGTGCAAGTGACATGTGTCACAGCGTATATTTTTTGTATGCTGTGTGTAAATTGTACGTGATGTCCATATGGGTCATTCCATGTTATCTCGGACACTTTCTGGAGTAACATCTCAGATTTTGACGAAATTTGGATATGCTGTATGTCTTTAGTCATATTTGAACGTATCTCAAAGGATTTTGAAAAATTTTGAAAATTGTCGGTTTTACAGCTGTTCAAAGTATTGTGCTACCTTTTACTGAAAAATATATAGCTATTAAACTAGACAACGGATGAAAATGAGTTTTTATGTGCTTGTAGTGAAGACATGGAAGTATCAAATAAAAATTATTTCAGAACAAAAAAAAGTGTTTTAAACCATTTTTTTTTTAATCGTTTTAAACAAAAGTCTTGATTTTATACCGGGGATGTATTTAAAAACCTGAAAAAAATGAGTTTATAGCCCCATTTTTCCTCTTTCTGGTGGTACTTGTAAAAAGATGGGCAAATTGAAATTGACTGAATGAAAATTGATCGAAGGGAACACTGCATCGAAGCGCGTCGAACCGAAATGGCGCGAAACCACGAAAAGGTGATAAGTATTCTTCCATCCGCATAGGATGGAATTTGATAGGATTAGATTATTGGAGAAATATTCCATCATATCGTAATACTCATTTGATTCAACGAATCACTGATAATATTATTATTTATTTTATAATTTTAACAACATGTGATTTTTTAATATTGGAATAAATTTTCTATTTTGCATTAATTCCAAAATCTTCGAAATGGAAACTAAGATTTATTAAATTGTTTTTATTTTTATATAAAAATATCGCTAATATCGACAAAATTAATTTTCAATTTAGCTCGGTACAAGAATATAAAGATCATTCAAAAGTATTAACAGAAAGATTTTCATTTCATTTTCAAGAAATTTCATTCATTTGTACCGGCAGACATATTATCCCCTTTATCACCTAAAATGTTACTTGCCATTATGATGCTGTTCTCTGCTTCAGACTGAATTGATATGATTACGTTTAACCGGCTGAATAGAGAAAAGTATTTAATACGTCTAAATACATACATTGTATGTAAACATCGCTACAAAACGTTGTGCGGATAACAGAACATACGGATAATATAACGTCCGTATATTGGAGCATTCGGATAATGGGGGTACGGATACGGGAATCTCTACTGTATTAAAGAATTAACTGCGGAAATCAATTTTCGTTTAGACGCGCACGATTATTTCGGTCGTCGCGTGGCGGTCAGTGTAGTTACGCGATAGATACATGTTGGCCATATTGAATCCGTCATTTTAAATTTCCAAATTCTGATGCCAAATTCATAATCAGCGACTGCAAGAATTGTAATGTACGAATTTTTATACTGATCTGTCAACTCCTTCTACTTTTGGCCAGGTTTTCGCAATTTCAGACCACTGTGCAATGTATCGAAAGGGTTAAAAGAATCCACTAACATAAATCCCTGATTAATCGATTAGTGTTATCTTACAGAAGCTCGAAAATCACGAATTATGTGAGACCTATCTGTCCGTAAATGGTTAAAATCCATTTATAGAGCAATACTTGGAATTGAAAGCGCCGCTTATTCTAACTAAAACAAATGCTTGTCGTAAATGCTGGAAAAATGCAGGAAAACATAGCTACCGTTATGATAAGTTCGCGTGATCGAGGGACGGTCGAGCTATCTAGGTGTAAGATCACTGAGAATTCATAATATCTTGGTCCGACCGTGAATAAAGTCACGTATTTATAGCTTCGCGACGACGCGCGACTGGTTAAATGTAAATTCACTTCGTGAAAAGCGGATTGACATTATAAATGTCCGTGGTCTTTCGATACGGACTCTATCGACCGCTAGTATTTCCACCATTCCTTCTGCATACAGATCCTTATCTGCGTGGTTCGTTGATTTCTAAGGTAGCGACCGGAGAAAACTCTTCGAATGAATCAGCGGAGCGTTCAGGATGTTGCTTGTCATTTTTGTTACAGTATCTTTGCCCACAAGAAATGCTGAGCAGGATTTAGAAATCAATAGATGATACAATATTTAATAACCGATGATCTGTAAATGTTAAGAATAATCTTAATAGGAGACTCACATATAGCGACACCAGCAAGGAGTATTACCCAATTGTAACAAATCCATTTTAACCCCTTGCACTATTTTCACGAGTCTGACACGCGATGGAAATTTTAGGCTAAACTTAAAAATCACGAGTCAGGCTCGTTGTTAAATTTAGTGCGACCATTCGGGCTCATGGGTTTGACACGACTTTTTCCGAGTTTCAGCGTAGTGTAAGGGGTTAATGAAACATAGTACACAGGCAGAATATTGAAAAATATTGGATATGTATTTTTTTGTATCGGTTGGCATTCATGCTGAAGGTGTGAAAACTACTCTCGAAGTTGTAAATAAAATACTTATTTAATTAAATTTCTAAGAAGCGAACGGAAATTGAAAAAAAAATGTTAAACATAAAAAGAATTTGGTTTCTTAACTACTCTACACCTGAACTAGCATATTTTCGACACAAGTAAAAATTCGAATTTTGCCAATCAAGAAAATAGTAACTTTTTAATATAGAAATCAAAATTACAATATGAAAGGCTGGCATTTCATTATTTTTCACTATTTTTGAATAATCCTACTTTTCTGTCTATTATAAAACGTTCAATTTCCTCGAACATGCTGTTATATTAACAAGTGAACAAGAAAGTGATGGTAGTTCTTCTGTATTGGAAATTACATATGATTTAAATAACTGTAAAAAAGTAAAAGGCAATTTTTCACTATTTGAATTACTATAAATTAGCAAGCAAAGATTTTCTTTATACAACGATACCATAGAAATTATCTAGAAAGCTGTTTATGGTGAATATGATTTTATATTATTGTAGCTAGATTCGCTGTTTTGTCCACTATACTATACTTAAGTCCTGTAACTTTGTCAATTTTTCAATTTCAACTAAATCTTTTTCTACTAAAACTAAAACTACCTTTCCAACGTATTAAACTGCCAGAATATTCGAAAGAAAGTTTGATTTTTTGAATTCGTCACACTAGGGAGACCCTCTAATGCGAGTCACTGTACTTCCCTTGACAAGTCGGGCTAAGAAATTTGTAGCTTTGAGTGTTCAGTTAGCACAAAACACCTGAAACGATTTCAGCGGTTCTCGGTAACGATTGCCAGCTACAAATACGGTCGAACGTGTCCCAAACAAGTACCTCGCGCGGAATCACGACACAGGGGGACGAAGTCTGAGAGCGCAGCGACGATTCCAACAAATTTGCACCTCTAATCGCACCTCGCGATACGAGTATAATGAGAGCATGACGCCAGCCGAGGCTAAGGATGAAGGAACTCAGCAAGGAACCCGATTGGATCTCTGAGGCCGGCCAGTGTGAGAGGCCGGGTCTCACCTTTGACCCCCTTCCATGTTTTCTTTTTACTCTTCCTTCCCTACGGCCGGCTCGTTCCTTCGCTTCGGTTCGATCTCTCGGTAGCCTCGGGTTCTGTTCCTCGCTCTCATATTCATCTCATTATTATTCTATCGATTTCACGCTGTTTCTGATGCCGTTGACTCCTTTGCGGGGCCACCGTTGCCTCGGGGGGATATCTAGGGACCTTCTTAACCGGGAAATTAATTTAGGCCTGGTAACAAGTTTCACGAGTCGAGTTTTGGGTGACTCATGGGATTGATTGAATATTCGGTAACAGATGGTTCGTCTCTACGTAAGGAAGAGTTGGTCAGATTTTTTTAAGATCCTAGAACACCTGGTCTTTTTTTTTATAATAAGAATACATCAAATTAGTAACCATTAACTTCTTACGTTGAAGCGACATGTCACGAACGTTGAGAAACTGTCGATTTTTGTTTTACAATCAGATGTGGAAATTACGTGTTATACACTTTGAAAACGAAATATTGAATTACGCGCCTTATTATATTACAGATTAGTGGCATACTAGGCTGTCACCTGTAGTTTATCTACCGAAAGAAAAATGTTATACTCCCTCCTCCTATTTCGTTTTTTTTTTGTGTATGTCACGTGCAATATACTATACAGGGTAAATCTTCTAACATGAAGACTTCAAATAACTCGTAAGATATTCGTTGTACGACAAAATGTTTCAAACAAAAGTTCCATGGTATCTAGGGGGATATACAGTGCTCTAATTTGTTTTTTATTACCTAGGGATGCATGTGCTGTAATAATCACAGAAACACTGGAAAATGTTCTTCACTCACTGATAATTCGGTTACGTAAGTGCATTGACTGTAATGGACAGCACTTCGAACACCACTTGAAATAAAACTTTTGTTATAAATACTCAGTAATTATTCATTTGAAGTCCCACTTTGTGGGACTAAAAATATTAAACGTTCCATTTAAAAAACTGAAGATAACCCTAATATCTCAATAAAAAAGTAAGGTAACAAAAAACAGATTAGAGCGCTATATGTTCCCCATAGATACCATGCAACTTTTGTTTAAAACATTTTGTCGTACAACGAATACCTTACGAGTTATTTGAGCTTGTCATGTGAGAAGACTCATCCTGTATATAAAACATATTTCTTTAATTTGCTCATATATTCTGTTACAGTTATATTTTGTTTCTTATAGATATTGTAATTTCACATTTTTCTTTTAATTAATATATATAATTTAATAAGAAATGTCTGTGGAGTGACAATTTATTGACTCAAGACCCAAACACGTTTTCCTAACCCGAAAAATTAACTTCAAGTTAAACAATTGTCTTTCTACACATTTTATACAACGCTTTTTAATTATTTTCATTACGCGATTAAGGTGATCTCTGGTTATTGTTGCACATACTAAAACTTGAACGTGTTTTACTTCGATGCATCGCCACTTCGAAAAGGTAGACTAGAACCTTGACCTATTTCTGATGTTAAATTAAAGCTCATCTAATTGTAAAATCATAAATAGATCAAAGGTTTGCTTAATTCTTTCAAGGTGGGAGCGAATACTTTTGTTTCTCGTTCATTCACGTATTTCGTAATATTTACCGTATTTAGTACTTACAAAAGTAACGATATCACTTTGGTAAGTATTGCATAGTTTTACTCGCAACATAAAGCATGTATAAAATGTTCATTTCAAATATTTATTAAACCATTTGAACAATTGAAAGAATCTTCTTCCTTGTTTTCGATTTATCTCTCACTTCTCTTTCGAAACATTGATTAGAATTTCAGTTAGAGACGTTAACGACACCAATCAACAATTATTCCACGCTCGTTAACCTTTTCAACGCCGTCAACCTTTCATAGAACACCTCCGGCGCTACTGTGAGCCTACTAGAGTGTTTAAAAAGTGCGGGTTCATCGGCATGATATAATTGATAGAGCGGTAAACCTTCCCGTCCTACGAGTCTTGGCTAACCAAGAGAGATGAATCACTGGCTGTTCACGCACACACGGAACGTTTGCACGTTCCGAGCTTAATACGGTCATAAAAGCAAGTCGCAGTAATAATAAAGTGATAATAAAACGAAAAGTAATGCCCAATCGTTTCGCAGACACGCCACAAGGAGTTTATTACACGGTGCCATATTATATGCAAGCAGCAGGACCCGCAATGCGACTTCGTTGATTTTATGAGGCCCCAGCAATGAGACCTTCATTCGTGCAACATCTACGCGCTCGTCATTTTCCAAGAGTTTATTGTCGACAAAAGACACACTGATTCCGAACACGAATACAGTCTACTTTGTCAACGTCTCTTCGGGGGTTAGGTTGGGGTTATTAACTCCATTCACGATTTTGAAAAATCTGAATCAACTATCACAATGAACAGCGAGTGTAGAAAGCGTTCGTACAACAAATAATTTCAACAAAAAGTTCTCTATCACTTTGTTTGTTATTCAATTTTTGTTAAATGAGCAATGTTCACACATTTGAATAAGTCTCTATAACATATTGTATATAATTCAATTGTATATAATATAATCAAATTAAATTACTTGCATCTTATATGGAAATATAAGTAAAAACTTAAAAAATGGAAGAAATATACGCGAAATAAGTATTCGTACACTTTTAACTGTGTAAAGAGATCAACAAATTCAATGCATGAACGTAAAAAAGAGTAATTGCTTTTTTATCTTATTAGTATTCAGCAGGGTTGTCTTTTAAACGAATTTGAATAAGTACACCTATCCTCCATTTACACGGAAAAAACACACAAAATGTGTATAATTTAAACATTATCTAATTTCCTTTAAACCAACGACAAATAAAGTAACTATTTGCACTGTGAGGTCATTTCTGATGATTATGATAGTTTTTCCCTAGAACTTCTTGATTTAACATTTCATACAGTCGATATAAGATTAATGAGATACAATTTTATTATAACAATGCTTTGAAAATATATGTACGTATGTAAAAAGTTTGATATTATACACATCTCATCATAATAATGTTAGTGTTCCATATCAAATGCTCAAATACGATTGCATTGACTTGCACATGATCTTTCTAAATAATCTGGAATATGTTTAGAGATAAGTTTTAAGTTCAATTCAATTATTGTTAGTATCGGGTTTATTCTTATGTATGAAGACTCGGTAGACGCTTGACAGAGTAATATTACGAAACTTTCGAGAAGAAACAATTTTTATAGCTATGCTACATGTGATTGTTTCAAAAAGTATTATATTTTAGGAAATTGAAAACAATAATACACTAAATATTTCGATATCATATTCTAATTTCTTTTTACCTAAAATGAGAAATCGAAACCAGAAGAATTAGATTAGTGTGCCCTTAGAATTAACTAAGAAAACAATTATAGTGCACATGAATAAGTTAATTAGTTTTGTAATTATAATTTCACAAAGGAATCAAAATTTATTCTGAACTGATAATTGTGTTTTACACATGATGTGTCCCTAAACACATTTACAATGAAAAGCACGGATTTTAACACGAATTTATGCGTGTCTGTATAGAAGTTTATAGAAGTTTATAGAAGCTATAATATTTATGTTAATCATATCTATTTACAGGCTAGGGTTTCATTTTATTTTTGTAAACTCAATTTTTGATTTGGTACTGTAATTGTAAAATAAACTGAAGATTACCAATGAATTACCGTTTAAAATTATATTTATTTTTGATATAAAACTAATTCTAATAGGATTTGCAATTCAAATTGTGTTGTTTTCAATTTAGTTGACCTTTTTAACTCGAAATAAGCGACTAAACATTTTGAACTAAATACATTTAGTCAACTCCGAGTAGTCTCGAGGCGTACGAAGAATATTTTTACTCTTTCAAAGAAAAGAAATGGAGATGGGGGAGGTTAATTTCTTTGTAGATAAGTATCTCTTAATAATTTTGGCAAAATCGACTGCACATAAAACGCGTATGTTACTTTAGCAGGAATCCGTGGCGTAATTTGCGGCCTTACGGTGTCGAAAAACTTGTCACGGCTGACCTAGGTTCTACCGTAATCCCGAAAGTCTGAAATAAATGTAAAACGAAAGCTGTGTAAGGCTTCACCGAGTGAAATGACGAAGCAGAAAATGCAGGGGTGGTCCTCGTAAGGTATACCCCCCGTCGTAATTCATCGGCAAACAACGTCTTGCGGTAGATTTTAATTTTAACGGCCAAGTTTCGGACCCGTTTATGGGCTTCGATGTATAATTTTATCGTGCCTGCCGATCTGACCGCGCGCGGCCCTCTGGGCCAAATATTGTCCTGCGCCGGTGGAACCGCGGTGACAAGGGGACCGAAGGGGGCTCAATGGCATGGGGATCGGTTCAAGATACTTTTACTTTCGACAGCGACGCCGATTGGGCCCTTCCGAATAAACCAAACGAGATTTTGTAGATGCTTCTCCTTATTACTATTAAGGAATGAAGAGTGGATGCTGCAGAATTGAGTAGATGGCTTCAAAAGGCGTTACACGCTCAAGAGTGCGACTTAAGGGGGCATTTTACTGTGAACGCACAAAAAACAGCATATTTTCAATCATTTTTTTCTCAGGAACTATTGCATAAAATTGAATGAATATTTTTCCCCCTTAAAGGTATGATTAAGGAAAGTAAAGAAAAAATTTTTTTTGGTAAAGAATATTCCGCCATTTATTTACAAAATAATATGCATGTGTGCAAAACAAAAAAGTTATCCGCTGGCGCAGGTGATTTTGGCTCTCCTGGTAATCTGAAACAGAAAATCGGAAAAGTTTATTAAACTATGTCGTCACACCTATCGTCGGAACCTCCTCTTATTTATTTCATCGAAAATAAACAAAATGGCAGCGTTTCTTGTGAAAGAGAGAAAAAAGAAACACTTTTTTTTGTACCGTAAATCAGGTGAAATTGTAAGTAAAAATCAAAATATCAACTACTTGGAGGTTCGGGCGATAGGTGTGACGACATAGTTTAATAAACTTTTCCGATTTTCTGTTTCAGATTACTAGGAGAGCCAAAATCACCTGCGTCAGCGGATAACTTTTTTTTTGCACACATGCATATTATTTTGTAAATAAATGGCGGAATATTCTTTACCAGAAAAAAAATTTGTATTTACTTTCCTTAATCATACCTTTAAGGGGAAAAAACATTCATTCAATTTTATGCAATAGTTCCTGAGAAAAAAACGATTGAGAATATGCTTTTTTGTGCGTTCACAGTGAAATGCCTCCTTAAGGGGCAAGATCACACAAGGATTTTAAAAAAATCGATTTTTTTTGCATAAAAGATACTTCAGGGTCATAAAAATAATACGTCATTTGATTTATAGTGAAAAACAAATGTTAAAAGGTTCAATTATCGATTTTGCTGCAGCGCCTCCGAGCACGATTAAAATGTTTATAAAACTTAAAGGCGTTTTTCTCGAAACCACTTCTTTCAAACTGGGTCGACGGATTTCTCAGTGATTATGCATGGATCGATTTGAAAATTTTACAGTAGCTTCACAACAATATTCTCTTTGGAAGTACGTAGCCGTTTTTTGATTGAATGTAAACTTTTTTTTTTATAAACAATTTAATGCTCATTTTTAGGGCAAAAAGTCCATTAATTGCTTAAAAAGTGCGCCACTTCCACAAAAATTGATTAAGAAGAAAAACCCTACGTACTTCCAAAGCCAATTGTATATAGATTATAAATTTTCTTTAGTTTTTGTTCCATGACTCATAGATGCCGAGAAATCCGTCCTCCCGTGGCGGTGTTTTCAAAAAAGCTGTTTTCGACGACGGGCTCTGTCGCCGTCATTTTGTATGAAAATGACAAGAAAGAAATTGTTTTTCGTTCTTCGATATCTGTTAAATCAATCTTCTGAGAAGAAATTCTATTCCATTTGTCACAATCCCAAAATAAATTGTCAAATTTAGATCTTTTTTTCTGCCTCTAGAGTGGTTTTACCCCTTAACGGAGTCTGAAGAGAACTGAAATCATCAGTTTGTAATGAAGAGACCGCGCAAAATCTTTACGCAAACTAAAATCTTTTCAAACGTATCTACAAAAATTGAACTTGAATAGGAATTTATTTTGTTATTTCTGCAAATATTGTAATAAGATCTTTACTTTCAATATTTTTTTACATTATTGTATACTATGTGCATTTTATAGTTTCTTTCACACTTAAATTTCCTATAAATGCATAAAAATTCGCAGTCTAGTAATTAATGATTGTACTAAATGGTCTCCAACAGAGACGTTTGGATTTTGTTGTTTAATAAAATACAAGTATGTTGTATAATGATGTAATTTAAGTAAGTCTCCGACACAACAACGTTGATAGATATGCTTGATTATTTCAGTTTATAAAGTGTTTTCTAAAAAAGGATTTAGGACTTTGTGTTTTTAATATTATTCAATTAGTGTGGAATATATCTGATTTTGTTTAATTTTAGATGAAAATACACATGATTACAGTTAAACGTGAAAGATGGGGTCGTATAAGTGTTAATCACGAGTACACTGACAGATATCGTTACGAACATCATAATTTTTATAAGATTTTAAGACGGTAGGATCTCAATTTTTATTATAGTGCCACGAGTGTTGTCCTATATGTATGAAGTATTTTCTGGTTTGTTGTCGTAAACTTTGATTTTTAAGTAACTTCACAGAAAGAAGTTTAGAAATCTTGGTGGTCAATTGATACCAACATTTTACGAAATTACACGTCCAGAAGTTATCAATGCTAACAAGTTTGGTAATTTTTTTAATACTTTGGTACCTCAAATCTTAAGTAAATTGACCATATGGAATCTTTTACAATTTCACAGTATAAATTGATGATTATTGTATATAGATGAAATTTGATCGAATTGAAGTACATGTCAAAAGACAAAGTAGAAGCGTACATAGAAATATACTTTGAACATGTTTGGTTCTTCAGAGAATTTTGTTAATTTCAACGTTTCGAGGTTTTAAAGTTAATATTTTTGAGGCAAGGAAATCGTGTTTGGATCTTGAATCAATAAATTATCACTTCATAGACCCTTTTCATTAAATTGTATATATTAATTAAAAGAAAGAGTGAAAGAATATACGAGCAATTAAAGAAATCTGTTTTATATACAGTATATTGCACGTAACATGCACAAGAAAAACAAAACAGGCAGAGGAAGTATTACATTTTCTTTCAGTACGTAAACTACAGGTAGCAGCCTAGTACTAATCTGTAATATAATAAAACACGTAATTTAATACGAGGTTTTCGAATATTCATCAACGCAGTGGAATTATTAAAGTAACTCATGATTCGATGATTACTTATTAGGTTATTAGGAATCAAGGGAATTTTGGAACTGAAAATGAGCTTCAAAAGCATCAAGTTACGTAGAAAGGGAATGAACGTATAATCTTGGGTGTCACTCTTTTGAATGATCAATTAATCAGAACTATGCGAGAATTTCAAAGTTCCATAGTGCGCGCTGCGTATGGGGTACCATGCAACGATACGGAATACAATTGAATTCTCGTGAAAAGTTATCGAGAGCCCTTAAGAGGGGAACGCATTAACCACCGTCACTTTGGCCACGTCCACGCACACCATCAGGCTGGCAAGGCAGCCAGAAATCCTGCACGCGCATATGGTGAAACGAAAGAAATCTATACCTTGGAAAAGGTAGAGAGGCTCCTTTATAGATTCGTAGAAAGTTGTAAATCAAACGTTAATGGGAGCCCGCTGTCAGACATAAAGAGCTTGAAACAACGACGCATAACGATAAAGATAAAGGTTCGAGAGAGCGTAAAGGGTGTTCCGGGACCCCGGCCCCCCTTCCATATTGGCTTTTATGGTCCTTACACCGGTGAACCAGTTTGTAAGCATGAACATTTAAAAAGCTTCGAATAGCCGTCATCAAAGTTTGAGGGATTTCCGCGTATCTGATGGAAGACGGCAGTAAATTTGCGCGCCGATGTTATCTGCCGTGAAGCGAGCAGACAATATACTCTTACGTTAGAACCAGTGTTTTAACCAGCATTGTAAAATTCGGAATTTACGGCAGCGGATTACAAAATTCTGCTATTGTACTTTCCTCGAAATACTAATTTTAAAGTTAATTCTTGAGGTTTGGAAAACGTGTTTGGATCTTGAATCAATAAATGATCACTCCACAGACACTTCTTATTAAATTGTATATATTAATTAAAGAGAAATGAATTTACAATGTCTATAAAAAACAAAAAAATATGTAACTATGAAAGAATATATGAGCAAATTAAACAAACAAATTTTATATATATTGCACGTAGCACACACAAATAAAACGAAACGGGAACAAAGAGTATGACATATTCTTTCAGTAGATGTTTTGTTGCTAATTTAACGGCAAATGAAATTCTGATTAATTAGCGAATCACGTTTCCGTTATGTGAACGTATGCATGTACATAAGATTCGTGTAATAAGTCCATTCGTGTCAGCGTCGATACGCATTTTTACGAGCATCATCTGAAACCTGTGCTTAGACTGCGGATGTCTATGCATTTATGGTAATTGAAAATATAGGTAAATCTATGAGAATGTGCACAAGTACAACAATGTATGAAATATCAACAACAATATACATGTTATACAGTTTAAAAGATAAGATATAGTGTCATTTAAGTTTCAATTCTTTTCCTATATCTTTTTCTGAAAGTATGAATTTGCATAAAGAACCGCAGTCTAATCTTTGAGGACAGAATTAAAAATATTTTACTTATCACATTTTTATTTTTACAAATTATTTAAAAATATATGTTTAAATGAAATTATGGGAAGGATATGTCAACAAGATGTCTTGATTATCCTCTAGGACATAAGCAACACATATTCCACTATGGTTTTTACTAGAAACTAGTAGGCACTTAAAAAATTAATTTTAAATTTGTGGTTAGCAGTAGGAACCAGTTGCCTTGAAAGGGTTAAATTGGTTGCGATGGATAAATATATCGAGTTAGGTATGGCTTGAAAGTATTATATATTTCACACAAATCAACTGGATTATATTTAAGTCAATTAAGTATAACGGACAAATATGACGTTTGTATTTCCTATAAATTGTCGGAGAAGAATTCATACGACCGTATTTCAATTTGTGATTCCTTATCAAAGTAGCACAAAAATGACTCATTCTTAAAAGAAATGGTTATTGGTGATGCGAAATGGATCATCTTCGATAATGTGGCAAGGAAATGACGTTGGTAAAACTCACGGAAAACATTATTGATCATAACCAGTGTTTAATTGAATCTTGAAAAAGTTTTACTGTCTGTTTAGTTTAGTTAAATATTAGAAAGGAATATTTTATTATGAATTTTTACTACATAACCAAACGATTAATAGAGAAAGTAGTGTTTACAATTAAATCAATTAAAAGGGTTTACACTAAAGAAACGACTGAAAAGAATTGTTTTTCATCACGACAATACATGACTACATACATATGCACATTGTAGATCATTAACGCCGGCGTCGCAGCAAAATTTATTGTAGGTTGCGTGGAATGTTTTATCTCACCCACCACATTCACCAGACGTTTCATCAAATAATTTTTATTTATTTTGTGCATTATAACATTCTCTCAAAGAAAAATTGGTTACAAAAACCACAAAAGGTAATATACACTTATTTGAATTTTGAAATATCATACAGAAAGAAATTTTGAATCTGGTTGCCCTAAACTTTTATCTTTAAGGTAACAATAAGAATAAAAATTAAGAAATTTGTTTCGCGCTAGTAAGTTCTGTGGATTCGGTCTCGAAAACGTCATCAACTTATATTTCGTCACTTTCCTTATAACGGAAATTATTTAACCCCTTCACTAATCATTAAAAAATTAAAGAATGGAAAGAATGACACATTTTTTTTTTATGAACGAATTTTATTTACTGAACATGTATATTCTACTGATATTTACTGATTAATTTTTGTAACATTAATCCTAATACGAATATGTGAAAATAAAATTAAAACATCTCGCGTACACTGTACAAAAATTTACACAGGATTGGCCATCTGTAATCTGCGTTTCTACATATTATAAATCGTATTTATTTTCACATTTTAAGGAGTAGTCTTTTCTACAGGTAAAGCTTGCCCGAGTTATCTCGGGAGTGGGATTTTCGGCACATAGTGGTCGTAGTAGCATAGTGGTCCTTAAGCGATTAAAAGTTTAAATATAAAAGTATGAAAATAACTTTTTCGTTTTTACCATCCAGGCAAAACAGTGACGAAATTATTACAATCACCTTTTTCTCTTCTATTCCTATTCTCTGATTTTGTATTCATTTTCTAGAAAGTTATAATAACACTCACGATAAAGTTGCAACATTCTGAAACAGAACCTGCGAAGACATGAAACCGTGTCAGCAGCAATTAGGAATAGAATTGAAAATTACGTGAAGTCGAATCAGGGATCGCGAATGTTATCTCCTATATCCAAATTGCATTAATTATTTGCTTTATTAAAATCCGAGAGTCGATCGAATTTTAACACCAAAACGCATAATCTTTCGTGCTGCCCATTTTATCTATAATTATAAACGTATGCATGAAATTTTCCGTCGAAACTTGTCGACGAAAATATCGTATTTGTATTTAGAAATTGTTCTGGAAACTGTGTAACATCCCTCGATTTCTCTTCAGTTTTGTCAGCGATATTAAAAGATTTACGATTCTGCTTCGAGAAGCCGAAACCGCAGATTGTTCATTAACTTCCTGCGTAAACGATCGTCCATCATCGTTCGTTGATTCGTTTTCGCGAAAGATAATAAACGCCGCGTGCCAGACCATGCCTCGAGATATTCGTTCGAGGAAATCTGGCAAATGCGATAGAATCGGTGCTCGTTTTCGTGTGAATTTACTTAACACGTTATTATAGTTATTCACCTTTTTAAGCATAATAAATTCTGTTGAATATGTAGCAGAAAATGCAATGTTATTATAATTAATTATACTTACAGTTAGTAACACGTCAGTAAGTTTGTAGTAATTCAGGTAACTTCTAATTATTCAAAATGTACTCGTTCTTCAAAAGTTCCGTAGGCTGAAACAATTAGAAATAAATTAAAAATAAAATAGCAAGGCAATGTACTTTTCTTTAATGGAGCTATTATACAAGTATTTTTTTGACCATGTAAATATAATTTACGATTATGATACCGTCATTCTCACGACCAATAGAAAACCGCCTAACTCTACATTTTTTGAGGAAATTACTTTGTTTGTATTTTCTGTGAGAGCTCATCATGATACACATTCCCTAAACTCAGTACGCGCGTCGCTCAAATTGTCTACTTTTAAAGGCGACCATACGAAAACTTATCGGAAGCGCTAAAACTGTAACAGTAAGATAGTATTCTAACACCAAACAAATTAAACCAGTCTTAATTACTTGCCAAGAATTATGGTATATTTCTTTTTATTTTGTTCTGAGTCTGTTATTACGTTGTGTATTGCGATACATTTTTGAATATATAGCAGCTCAAGGAAATATCCAAAATATTTTGAACATTTTGGGTAACAGAAATAAAACAACTGAATCTTCACGTTGAATTTTATTTATTCCATTTTTCTGGGTTGAAGATCATTTGTAGGTCAATTGTATTACATGAATAAATTCGTTATTTTGTCAGCTATAACATTACGTTAACGAAGATATATCATTCCATTTGAAAAAAACATCGATGACCTCGAAATCTTATAAAAAAAAGACCTTGAAAATTTTTTCCCTTATATCATTACATGTAACCCTTTAAACAGTGTAACTTTGTCCTAAAAAGTTTTTTTGTACAACGAAAAGTAACGGAGATATTTAGGTGTCCTGTTTCTTTGGACTCACACTGTATACAGGGTGTCCTAAAATTCGAGTAGGAGCCGGAGATGGGAGGTAGCTGAAACAATTCTGAACAACAATTTCCTTTGCAAAAATGTCGGTGGGGACTTCATTTTTGAATTATTAACAAAAAAACACCGACCAGTCACAGCGCCCGATTAGTGCGCGATCAGCTGGCTGCGCAGCGACCTGACGCAACCAGCCCGTCCTGGCTCGAGCTTATGTTCTCGTGACTGAGCTAATCGGACACTGTGACTAGACAGTGTTTTTCGTTAATAATTCAAAAATGAAGCACCTATCGACATTTTTCCAAAGGAAATTGTTGCTTAGAGTTGTTTCAGCTACCTCCCATCTCCGGCTCCTACGCGAGTTTTGGGACACCCTGTATAAGAATATACATATAAAAAACCCCTGACTCACTGACCTATCAACGCTTAGACTAAATTCTTAAACCTAGAAAGCTGAAATTTTGCACAGAAGTTTCCTTTATGATGTATACAAGGAATAAGAAAAGATATTTTGAAATACAACCCCTAAGGGGGTAAAAAGGGGTTCCAACGTTAGTATTCAACGCGGGTGAAACCGCGGCCCACAGCTATCGGAAATATCGATTGAAACATCTGAGTTACGAAAAACAAAAGACAGTCACGAAGGAACACGCGGCCGAATGCAAATGACAAAATGAAATACATCTAGTATTTCACGCGGGTGAAACCGCGGGGCACAGCTAATTTTTTATATGTTGGTCCAGCTACTGTTCTAAATTGGAAAAGGTCAATCAATTATGTGAAACAACCTCTTAAAATAAATAAAACAGCTCAAAAAAATAATAGAGGGCGGTCATCAGAAAGTAAATGAGTATAAACAGTTAGAAATGTTTTTAGAATCTTTACCCAAAATGGAATCACATTATTCTAGAGCTTCTACGTCTAAATTATACTTGCAATCAGAGTGGCAATAAAAAGATATATGATTTATGAGAATACGTATTGACTATTGTGTAAAAAAAACTTTAAACGTTTGGTAAAATGAATATTCCATGTGAAATAATAAGTAATATCTAACGGATTTTTACGAGTCAATAATTCAAAGTCAGGTTATAAATTATACATGAGTATTAAAGGAAACAAATGAAAGGTCGAAATGTCTACTCGAAACTGAGTAGATATACGAGCTGTTAAAAATCAAGTCGATAAGCTGCATTTTTTGAATTTTTAAAAAATTTGGGTGTAAAAGCACTTGATTGACACATGACTTTTTATACTGAAAATATGTAAATTCCATAGTAATTATGACCATGTCCCTTTGTGCTTAAAATAATATGTAATTTTTGTAGGGATTTAATTAAGCAATATTTTGATACATTGGCGTACATTAAATCAAATCATTTTGTCACATTGCACAGCACATTGCTATTTTTCTCCACTTTCTGTTTATCAAGTTAACACTACAACTATCAGTCGGTCAATTTGACCTATGTATTTACTGACTTCAAAATTCATTCCAAAGTCACTCAATTATTAACAATGCTTTCTCCTCCCTCTAATTACGAAGATAAGACTGTTCCCTCGCGAACTTAACTCAGAATGAAAAACGAGTGAAAAAACGATGATCAATTTTGGCCGAGAGTCGACACGCTGGTGTTAAATAACCGGCGTCAGGATGTCTGACAGAAGGGTACGGTATTGAGTTGACGCGACGTCGAGAAACATGGGCGGGCACAACGGGTGATTGTGAGGCGAGAAAGCGACTACGTTGAACCAGGCCTCGGACAATTCCAAATATTATGACGGTCGAAAACACGCCAGCGAGGCGTCGCGACGCACTCTACAGTTACACGACGCCTTCCGCGCATTTGTCTATTTAAACAGGCCGTGGAACTTGGATTTTACTGACTGTTGCCTTTCATGGAGGGGGACGATCACTGATAATACAAATCCATCCAACGATTTTCTGCACATTTTCCAGTTGCATCGCGTTTATTTGCGAATACTATACAGGATGGGTCAAGTAAGTGTGACAAGTCATAACTTCGTTGTCAGCGTATTTAGACGAAAATATCAACAAGAAAAGATAAATTATTCAAAGAGTACTATATATGTAGGACCATATTGTTTTTATAAGTGCAGTGCTGCATGTACGATCAATAGTTGCATAGTTACAGAATAGAGGATAGTTGCAGAAATATATATTTTTGTTTGTATAGATTTAATTCTTTCGTCATTATACGTAAAGAAGTATTAGGGTTAAGTGATGAAACGATCATTAGTTTACGAGATATTTCAAACAATAAAATATCTGTAATGAAGGACAACTGCAATTGAAAACATTTTCCTCCTCTGATTATTATATACTATAGGACTTCATCCCCTTTAACCATTCCGTTGTAAACAAAACATCCTGTATATTTCATTATACAGGGTGAGACATCTAACTTTACCACCTTAAATAACTTTTGAATCAATTACTGTATATAAAATTTCTTCATACAAAAATCGTAACGTTTCAAGGAGGATATACCATGTATATCACATACGATTTTTTAAATAAAATGCCAAACTTCATATTTCACAGGGCGATAAAGAATCTGATTCTGAATAAAAGAATTATTGCAGTTTATCCAAGCTAATGTTAACAAGAAGAAAAATATTAAACATTGGCAGACAACATATGTCAAGGTCAAGGTCATCCGAGCTGCCACCTGAAACAAATAATCCCAAATAAACGTGTGAATAAGTAGAGCTATCAAAATAAATTATTGTAAAAATTGTTATAAATGAATCACAATGAACACAACACGAGATAACAAGAAACTGTATACAAAGTTTCAGAACATTTTATGATAATTGAACGAGGAGATACACAATTCTTTACTATACTTCAATACCACGCATTGACATTCCTGTTTGAGATTAGAATTTTAATAATCGAAAAATTTTCAGGTTAAAATGTGCACTTCTGGTTTTAGCCTGTTCACTTAGCATTAATTATATTCACAGAATTGCGTATTTTACTGCTTTCGAATTTTACGCATTTTTATTGAGTCTGTCGGTACCGGTCACCGATAATACCCAGCGGCGCCATTGAAACTTGACGCCTTGGGCGTCGGTTACCTGCATGGTACTCAATGTGTTAATTACAGGGTGAATGTCTGTATGTTTCAGTGGCAATAATACATCTATCAGCTGTCGAAGAGAGACCTTCGATTTGAAAGAATGAATTCGCAACATTGGGCTGCAATTTCATTCTCGAAAAACTCCGAGATGCTTTGCTGTTTTTCTTTTAAGGAACGACAGAGTTTTCTTATTATAGCTGTGTTGTTGTACAGGAAAGGCTATAAAGGTAATACGATTATTTTTCTACGCGAATGTAGATGTGAATATACCAAACATACATACTACACCAGCAATAAAACAATAGTCATCAACAATTTTTACCGATATGGCGGTTTTTTATAAATCGTAATTTTGCTTGATAACACGTGCTCTTACGCCTGCCTTTCTTCTTCTTCCAAGAGATCTTTTAGAGTGAGAACGTGTGAGTCATAGAATTGTTATTTTGCCATTGTAGCACTATTATTTTTGTTGTATCGCCGCGATTTTTGTGTGTGTGTGTGTGTGTGTGTGTGTGTGCGTGCGTGCGTGCGTGCGTGCGCGCGCGCGCGCGCGTTTCATTGACTAATTTATAATAAACAAATTGACGTTGGGCCTCTATATTAATAATATTAGTAATTGCATATTTCATTGAAATACCTCAACAAAACCCATCTTTTTGATCCAATATTTTAACAGCAACACTTACTCTGTGATTACTTGATTTACGCGACACATACAGTGGCTGTAGAAAGTAGTCGTACACCGATCAATTTCCAAAAAAACTATGTAAAATTGTAATTTATTAACTTATTTTTTATAAACAATGACATTATACATATTCTCGGATATCTCTAGAATAGATAGATTACAAAAAATATGGCTATTTATGTAAGTTGCGAAATTAACAAGAAAAAAAGAATTAATCGATAGAAATGTTGAAGCAATAAGTATTCGCACAACTGTTTAAAAGTACTTTACTGGAAATTTGATGTTTTCTAATTCGCACGGAGCAATAAACTAATGTGTTTACGTTACAAACTCTACTGTAAATGGTTCGTCATAAAAATCGTACAAATACTTATTGCTTCTATACTTTTACCCACTTTTCGCATGTTTTTCTTAATTTCACAAATTATATTAACTAGTAAATGTTGTTTGGACTATATCTATCTTAGAGACTTTCGAGAATATGTAAAATATCATTGATTATAAAAAAAGAAGTTAAGAAACTACAATTTTACACAAAAGTTTTTTGGAAATTGATCGGTGTACGAATACATTCTACACCCACTGTATGCGTGCGTATTCTCAAAAGGCAGCGCCGCAGCCGAATAGTTAAAGGTCTAACTTAAATCCAAAAACTTCGGTTAAAATCAAACACATGGGTTGTACAACAATTTTCGATACGTCCAGCGCGTAAAATCTAGAGAAGTGTAGCGAACGTTCATTAGTAAGAAACTAAAACAGGATTGACGCGGGGGTTAATGAAGACCAACCGTGACGATGTTCGAAGAACTCATGCCGCGATTTATACTTCCACGAATGGTCGCGCACGTGTCTCCGATGAGGAGTATCCTTCTCTAGGCAGAAAAATCCTTTCGATGGAAACGCGAAGGAAGAAACGGGGAATGTTCTGCCCTATGGGGTCCGGATCCCCTTTTGCACCGAACCCCCCCCCCCCCCCCGCCACCCCCTGTTTCTCTTTTTCCGTCAAACAAGGTGAGACCGCGCAAAAAAGTCCAGCGTCACTTATGCGAAACGTTGTTCTCCATCTTTATCCTTTCGACGCAGTTTTTCCTTCCGCGGCGCGTTCCGTCTTCGTCCGCTCCATTCAGCCAAGATTTTTCAGAGGCAGCACGAACACCGTTTAGGGAATCTTGGAGAGACGAGTCGAGATGTAGGACGGGGCACGGGGCACGGGGTGTTCGTGTGCGTGCGGGGTTGTATAATTAGAGTGCAGCGCAATTTGTCCGCCTGCAGGGTCCGGTGGATGGCGAAGCTCTCTACCGATTCGCTGAGTAGGATGCTCGTCTTTTACAGCTGCAGACTCCTATTATCATTAGATCACTGTAATACTTTATCCACTATTGCACTGTACATCTAATTATATGATGATAAAATTCGACAACTTTTTCTTTTATGTTATGTTAAAACATATATTCCATTCAATAGAAACGCAACTTTCATTTGTTGTTACTGTCTTTTTCTTTTCCTAAGTACAAGTTTAGAGTCGCATCAACTACTAGTAGTTATTAGCGACTTAACTTCAGTTAACACTTTATCTACCGGGCTATTTAGAAACAGACTTTAATTCAAAAAAGAATTTTCTACAGTAGCATATGCCAATCTAGGCTGACAATAATTCTTTCATACTGTTACTAGGTACATTGAAAGCCAAGTCTGTTACCAAACACTGAACATTGTGAGTAGACAACCATCAACACAGTAAATAAATTCGAATAACTAAGTACTGCAATTAAAAAGCCTATAAATAGGTTCCCGGTAAATAAAGTGTTAACATTACATCTTGTTAAATAAATTCCCGTATTTTAGAAAGGTAATAACTTTCATGGTATTTTCTTAAATACTATTTTCATTTGGAAAACTCCGTTCTTTACTTGTCTGTTTTTTGAAATAATACGTAAAACGAAGTTACTTATTACTTATTCAAATTACGTACTAACTTTATGTATTACTTTGTTTGTTTTCTTAAAATTATTATAATATTTGCATTACTAATGTAATTTGTAGATAGCATCGCATCTCTGTAAAAGTTTGTTATATTTCTCTGGCACAAATGTTATCGATGTGGATTTAATCGTCTAAATCTTTCAAATACAAAGAATAAATTTAATTTAACGAATTTTGACATTCGGTAATAAATTGTTATGAAATATTTTCACCGTCATATTTCAACTGTAACGTTAAATTTATTATTCAAAAGAATAATGTTTGTAATTATTCTATCGCCAAGTCGACTTTGTTAATAGAATGAAGGCAAAGTTCCAGCTTGTTCGGGTGAAAAACAAACTTTTTTTACTCGTTGTACTTTCTAAATCTTTAAATCTTAAAGTTACATCTTTGAAATTATTTCACTACGTGTGAAGGTTTCAGAAAGTCAGAACTTTTTGAAGGAAACAGTATACAGGATGAAAAATACAATTTAAATCTTTTAAATAGTCTATGATCAATAATTTAATTAGGATTATTGTGTGCCAATTATTGTCTTTGTCGTTTGAAATACTAACTGTCATTTTCTTACTTTATTATTTCTTAAATAGTTTTAGTACCACTGATAAACATGTTCATATAAGCTAAAAATGTTTCTTTTTGTTTTCTCTGGAAACACTGTCTCACAATTAGTCACCAACCCTGTGTTTGAGCAGTTACTACTCAGCGTTCTTTATAGTTGATACGCTCTAATTTCGTTCAATTGTAATTAAATATATTTACAGTTTAAGCATTCATCAATCATGATATGAAACAATGATTAATGATAAAATAGGTGTAATGTATAAATGAAAAATAAACGATAATATACGATGTATATTTCGTTTGGACAAGTTGAAATTAAGAATAAAAGAAAACATAAAAGGGAAATGATATATATTGTTGTCACGAATGAAATATATTTACATACAAAATTTATGCAAGAATGCAATGATATTTACTTTATCTTGTATTATTTTAAATATGTTGCTTTAAAAGCCAAAATTAATCTTCTAAAAGTAACTTTTTGGAAACAGACAATGTGTCGATTGATCGCTAAACTGGATTCTACATTTAGACAAAAATATTTCAGAAACGCAAAAATTTCTTTATGATAGCGATGACGTCGGTTGTATGCAAAACAATGCATTTTGTAAAGTTTCGAAACTTGTAGTTATTTTGCCTCTTGTCTCATAAATATTTATTTCCTTCGTCGATGATCGAAAGTCATCCTGAGCTGATTTTTTATTGAGCATAAGCGTGGGTATTCATTTTTATAGACGTGCTTATAATATGTCTTCTAAAATTCTAGAGATTACGAATAAGTTACCTCGGAATTTCGATATAAGTGAAAATGGTTTCCTTAAGAAACAAAAGTGGAAATTTATGAAAAATTTTCGAAAACTGTTGAGAAGGGATGTTGATCCGAAATACTTATAACTGGACTGTGGAACTTTATCCAGAATGAAATCGTTGCAAATGTACCTAACAAAAATTGAAGCTAAATAGGCATTTATTTTACTCTGCAAATATTATATCTAATATAAACTTTACTTTCAATATTTTTTTTTTTTTATATTATTGCATAATGTATGCATGTTGTAGTTTCTCGCACATTAAAATTTTCTATAAATGCATCAAAATCCGTAGTTTACTTATAAGTTATAACAGTTATGTGATACGTTGAACATTCATCATGTTTTAACTAACATCCGTGGTCTTCTTCAGATATCACACAATTTAATTTACATGAAAAGTTAGTAAGAGTTTCAATGTTGGATAAAATTTTCTTACGATCATAATGCCTTTAGTTGAATTGAGGGGTGTGCATCAATAAGGAGGGAGCTCTATTTTTTTTAATTTTTGGGAAATTATAAAACGTTTTAAAATTCAGATTTTTGAAATTTTCTTTCTTTTTCTTTTTCATAACATAGCATAGTTATAACATAACATAACATACCTAATTATGAAATTATGTCGTTCCGGATTCCATCTGTCCTTTTCAGAGTGGTGGGGAGAGGATTCGCGTTTGGAGCTGCCTCCTTATTACACGCCATCCTAAATAAACACCTGAAATTTATGGGACTTTTCAAATGAAAAGAACAAAATTTTCTTTCAAACATTTGTTTATTTAATTCTATAAACATTTGGTAATAGAAACAAAAAACGGACAATTCAGAAAATCGTAAAATTAGTGTAAAATTCATTCTTCTTCCAGCTCTGTCTCCGCCAAATCGACATCATCGGTTTTTCTAGTGACCGGAGCTGTCTCCTTATTGCGTCACGAAAAAGAGGAATTTTTTAAATTCGTGATTATGTTCTAACCTCAAAACTATAAGAAAAATAGAGATGCCTCCTTAATGCAGCACATTCCTCGATTGTTAAATATTGTAGATTAAGACAATTACTCATTATACAAGTGGTATTAGTCTAGGAACACGAATTGTCATCATATAGTAGCAATCGCATATTCTCAGATCCTTAAACATGATAAATATATTACATTGTTTCAGGTGGTAACAAAGATTCTTTCAAAAACCTTGATAACATTTTATTTTTATCAATTTACAACATTGATCATTTCATTACGATCTGTTGAAGATGCAGAGAGGAAGATGAAATTTTGAAATGAGAGGAAGAGGACACTAGATTGGAGATCCTCGGGTCCCAACACCTGGAATCTACCAATTTAATCGAGTTAGCCTACGTTTTGCGAATGAGGCCGGCCTATCCCTATCTCACATGTAATTCCGCTCTTAGGGGCCCGAGTGCAATAATCCATTGAGAATGAGCGCTCGGAGTGGCTACCTATTATAATTACATACATTTCATTAACATAACTCACAACATATTGCTAACAACATTTTACACATCAACACGTAATCACTTCTCGAGTTATACGCATGTACATTTACTTTGAATTTTACTTCCATAACTATTTCCATATCGTTGAGAAGACTTGTATATATTAGACGACCGGCGAAGAAATATCTGTTCTTATCATAAATAAATTTTAATTCGATAAATGGTCTAGAACATTTTCTAGTAGCTACGTGACTGTGATTGTGAATTAGATGATTTTTATTGACAGCATTATTATAAATAAGAGGACACGTATATTATCACTTTCATAAATGCTAATAGTATTTAAAAATATTCATTGTCTGATGAAAATATATGGCGGTGAAATATTTATAAAATTAATAAAAATAGTTTCCATGCTACGAAATTGCGTATACATTTCCAACGGTCTCTTACACGTATGTCAAATTTACCCACAAACTGATGATTACAAAGGATTATTTCTCGCTTTCTTATTCACCAAAATTATTCACTCATTGTCAGTGCTATGTCCTGCCAACATAATACAACAGGACGTTTTTAAATATTCAATATTCCTCATTTGAATTGTTAATCAGCATTCTAATGGGTGGTTCGGAGTTTCCAAGAAGTCGTTGAAAACGCGACTGGTATAAATTATTCATTGACAATTTCGTTGTTTAGTAATTGCGTGTCCCTACAACACTCGATGCTCGCGATAAACCATCGCCATAAAACAAAACTTCCGGAAAGATGTTACTCGTTTCCCACATAAACGCACGTCTCCTACCTTCTGTTTTCGATAATGCGGGTAACAAATGTACCGATGCGAAAAAGGAGAAATGAGCCAACCCGTGTAAAAAAGAAGAGGCCCTGCCTTGTCGTTGCGTTGACCAGATGCAGACCGCTTTACGTCCATGAGGTTTTGTAACAACCTGGGATATAGTCGAATTACTAACTGTGTAAGTATTGTAAAAACAGTTGCAACGGAATGCTCTACAATTATAAAATTTATTTAGCAGAGTCTTATCATTTCTAGCTATTTGATTGACATTACATTAATTATATTTTCTAGAATAAAAATTATAACGGTATTTTAACTCTGTATAATATAAATTTTGTTTCGACTTTCAAAAATAAACTTACTTATTGCGGTAGATACGTCCTACGAATAATTAATACGCAATGGAAATAATAAGTGATTAAATTTGAAGAACTGCGTGAGAAACTACATAATACAATGTATATAATGCTGATCACGTGCAATTATTTATAAATCTCTGTATCGTGTATAATTTTTTTGAAAATTAAAAATGCCAATTATTTGTTTTGAAAGAATATATACATTTAAAGGTTTGTAAAATTTAAACAGTGGCTGCAATGAGTTAAATGCTGTTTTAAAAATAAAAACATATTAAAAGTTTTGTGTATCTAATAATTCACTTATTTACATATAAAATATGGAGAAAGTATTTTTTTTTTTTTAATTAATTATAAAGTACACGTAACCTGTATTTGAAAGTAAAAAATTGTTAAATAAATATGATATTACCGAAAACAGTGATAAGAATGAATATAATGATGATGAAGATGAAAAATGTTAATGTGTTGTTAATTTTGAGTACTATTTACAAATAGATTAAACGAAAAATGTATGTAATGCATGACATTTGTTCAATTCGTTGGCCACCGCGTTCTCCGGATCTCTCTCCGTTGGATTTTTATCTTTGGGGATATCTGCAACCCATTGTATATGATATACAATCAATAATGTTCAAGAACTTTGAAATTGCATAACAACTGCATAGAGTAAGATAAAACGCGACGCCCTAATTATGACGACAACGAATACTCTAATATTAAGATGTAATCTGATTTATTTTGTAAGAAATATGTTTTTCATTAAAATTACATTTGCAAAAAATTGTCGAGTTTGAGGAAAATTTCAAGGTCATCGTATACTATACCGTTAAATTTGTCTCGACTGATGGTGCCATTTAAAAAAGTCAAGGTGACCTTTATATTTTTACGTAAAAAGCATTTGTTGAGATTTAAAAATATTTTGTCTGAAACATTTTTCAATTTCCTTGTAGTAGATCTTGTATAATGCAAATGAGTGTAAGAAACTTGAAAGAATAATATTCAAAGAAACTAAAGACTTATATATATAATTAATAGTGTTAACTCAATCAAAGTGAGGATAAAAAGCTGCCTAAAGTAAGTATTAATTTTTATTAGCTAGAATCGCTGACTGGTCCACTGTGTGACGTATCATGACAAAGAAAAACGACTGATTTCACTTACAAAGAGATAAATGGAGAGATTAACTGAGATAGCAAAATTTTAGAACCAGCACAGCGTCCATGCATTATAGTTACTCATCGTACACGTTTCTTATACACATATTAGGGGGACCAGAAGGAATGTCCTTTCTTTTACATTAAATTCAAACAAATACATTCTTAATAATTTTCTATTTTTAATTAATTATGTAATCATCCTCGTTATCAACAACCTTTTGCCATCTGGTGTATAAATTTTCAATACTAGATTGATAAAAATCAATGAGCTGATGAATGATAAATAAGTATTAAGGGGGTCCACCTGTGTAACGTTTAATTTTCAAGGCAATTTTTAAGAATTTTTTGTAGGAAAAGTACTAGTGCAATTATGATAATTTTTTTTTATTTGATAGATCGACGCTTTAACATTAATTTTTGATTTTATCACAGTGTTTCGATATGTGGATATTCCTAGACGGCGCTTTAACGAGACCACTTAAAAGTAGAAGAGTCATTCGGCGAGCAGGATTTGATCGTACTTGATCATCTGAAACAAAAAAGTAGAATATCATCTTCTTTATAATTACATTTTGAAGGTACTGGCGATAAGATATTCACAAAATTTTGAAAATTGTTAATAGGCTGGCGTATAAACTAAAAAATGATATTTTAAGGTATCTTTTCTCCTATCTAATGGCTAATAGACGTTGGAAAAAAATTTGTTAACATGAATCTCGTCGCCAGTACCACCAATTACGTTTGAAAATTGTAGAAAACAAAATTCATCCCGATTCATGTAATGGATTTTGGGCAATCCTGTTCGCCATTTTAAAAAACGTGGTTTCGAGAAAAACGCGTTTAAAGTTTCGTACGAAAGTAGTACGACGCTGAGCCGGGCACGTCGTTTGGGGTTCGAAAAATAATGAACTAAGCGGAATTTTATAAAATGCTTCTGTAACAGTGATTGTAATATCTCCTAGATGATAAGAATGTGGAAAAAAATTTTTTGATTTTTTGAAAATCTTACAGAGGTGGACCCCCTTAATCAATTATGTAATCACCCTCATTATCAACAACCTTTCGCCATCTGGTGTATACATTTTCAATACTAGATCGATAAAAATCAATGAGCTGATGAATGATAAATAAGTATTATGATTCGCAGAAACGGCATTACTTTCCAATCCACCTAATAGTGTCAGATGTACACAAATCTCCGAAGCATGCATCCGAACGGAAGGATAATTAATAGGAGGTTTCAGCGAAGAACCGCGTTTTCTTAAATAATCTAGTCTTTTCGATACACCGAGAAAACCGAGAAACGTTTCCTCCCTATAATACACCAATTGTAGCTACGACCGACTAATCCAGAACTGTCCCCAGTTCGTTCTCGGAAGATGATCCCGTCTACGCGGCAACCGGATTTGTCGTGTGCTTTCGTGTCGGACAAAGGCCTGACAAACGCGACAAATATTTTGAGCGGTCCGTCGATCCGTGAGTAAATGGTTTACTATATAGTTGGAATTCTTATGGGGGTGCGAGCACGGTCCCATAAGACGTCACGCGGCGCGGCCCATCATTGTAGGGCAACTTGTTGCACGACAAAAATTCATGCTTCGCGAAGCCCAACATCGTCGCGTAATTGTCATCCTGCAGCTGTCGGCTAACAAGAACGTTCCTCTCATATTTCGCTAAATAATCTGTCGGAAAGGGATGATCAGGGTGGTCTGATGCTGTTGGACGTTCCACGCTTCTGGGCAAATCCGACGGGTTGCGTTTTAAATGGAATTGCTTCCTTTGGCACCGACAACCATTCGAGTTGTGAAATATTTCTTTAGATTCTTTACCTCTGATGGTTAGAAGAACGATGGATAATAATCATGATAAAAAAAAACTGATATACCGAATATTGCAGACGATCCAAACCCAGGATCCAGTCGAACAAAGTTTTCTACATTTTACGCTAAATTGAAAACAACATTTAAATCGTTATAGTATTTAATCACGGTTAACCCATTCACTGCCAGACAAATTTAAAGCATTTTTCTTTGAACGCCAAGGTTTAATACTGATGTACTTACAATATTTAGGTTATTTGTGTCTAATACCACTCCCAACACACATTTCCTTCATCACACCAGGTAGCCCAACGTCCTTGAAGGGGTTTGGAACGCCAAAAAATGAAAAAATCACCTTTTACTTTAAATTAAAATTTAAGCGACTCTGAGCAGTTCTGTGCAATCAGAATTTAATTTAGAGCACTGGAAGCGGTAACAAAACATTTTAAGCAAAAAAAATCGTTTTTTAATACTAGGACTTAATTTAGACCAAGAATTTTTTTAATTTTTTAATTTCAAAAAAGTTACCGCCGCACAAATTATTCAACTTTGAACACTTTTTTGAAATTAACCATTTGGAGTGTCAAAAAAAATTCTCGGACTACATTAAGTCCTACTATTAAAAAACAAGTGTGTACAATTTTGTTAATATCAGCCTAACTGTTTCTGAGAAAAGTGTACCTTTGTATCAAAAATCGAACTTTTCAGGAGACGGAAAAACTAAAAATTTTTATTTCCCGCTCGATTATCGATATGAATGTTAAACACTGCCTTTTTGATAATGCACTGTCCTTTTTACACTAAAAAACAATATTCTATGGCTGTAACCAAGGAAACCACGTCTCCGATTCTTGCAAATTTGACTGTCATTGTTTTCTCTCCGAGGAAGTCGTTAGTTGTGTTTCCTTATACTTTTGACAGTTTTATTGCGCTTCCTTTTTACTCTTTTTGTGTCGTCGAACTTTTTTTTAGACAAAAACTTTTTTTTTTAATTTTTTGCCACTTCCAGTGCTCGAAATTAAATTCTAATTGCACAGAACTGTTAAGAATCGCTTAAATTTTAATTTTTAAAAAATATGTGATTTTTGTTTTCATTTTTTGATGTTCCATGCCCTTTAACACCTTTTGCACTCCGAATTTTCTGATTCAAGTGCATTTTTGTCGAGCCTCACTCGACATAGGATCGCAAAAGGTTAACGCAGCGCAAATATCCGATATCATTTACTACAATCTTTTTAACTCGGGTGAAAAACGGTTACTCATCTTGTACTGCACCCCGCGAAGCGCATCTTAACCTGTGTCATCGTACGCGACAACGCAGTCTTAATGATTATAGAGTGTTGGCTTGTAATATTATTTTGATAATAAAAAGTGATATTAAATTGTTTGCTGTAAAAAGAAAATTTACCATTTTCCTTTACTCTCGTAATTCGTGACTCTAAATGCTATAAACTTATCCATTTAGAGACATCTCGTAGTTCTTTGACAGTGAATAGGTTTAAAAAAACCTACCTTTGCAATATATTTATAATTATCCGACTTCTTTTAATAATTGCTTAAACCTTATGTTAGCCGTCTTTCTAACAAAAGTAAAATATTTGAGACAATGATAAAGCTTATCATTAATACCTTTAGTAAGCTCAAAGGTATTGGACGAGGTTTGGTTGGAGGAGTAATGCATGCGAATGTATATCAATGTCGAGAAAGCTTTCGATACAGTTTGACTGGATAAATCATTCTTCAAACTATGTATCGAAGAAAGAATTTCCTAGCCACCACGTTACTATCATCTAAAACGTACTACGTAATAAGAAATTTCAATTTGAAATGTAATTACAGCTGAATATATGTAAAGGCACCGAACTTATTTGTACACCTAATACTTCTTGTGGTAGATACGTCCTACGAATAATTAATACGCAATGGAAATAATAAGAGATAAAATTTGAAGGACTATTGGATATTCGCGTGAGAAAATATATAATGTTGATCACGTGAAATTATTTATAAATCTCTGTATCGTATATAATTTTTATGAAAATTAAAATTGCCAATTATTTGTTTTGAGAGAATACGTACATTTAAAGGTTTGTAAAATTTAAACAGTGGTTGCAATGAGATAAATGCTCTTTTAAAAATAAAAACATATGAAAAGTTTTGTGTATCTAATAATTCACCCCGTTACTATCACCTAGAACATACTACGTGATAAGAAATTTTATGTTGCAGATTGCGAAACTAGTTTCTCCAGAAGCTCCAAGATAGAAAATGGACTACATACAGGTACGTTAGGTGCTGTCACTCACCGGTCTCATTTAACATATTTATAAGTGACCTACATCAAATGTATATTAGTTTCAAACATGTTATTCTTTTGTTTGATGTTTCTGCACTTCGTTGTAGAGATAACCTTAATTTCCGTTCTGTTACTCGTACAATGAAATTAACATATGAAAAGAACTTAGTTAGAATGCAAATGACGCATAATTACACCTATCTCTCGATATATGTTTCGTTTACAGGAATTCCTACTTTCATCGAAACTATGCATAACAAATTATTCTTAACATTATGTCACATGTATGTGTATGATATTTTTCCATTGTGTTCCATATCTAAAACAACAATGAAACTATGATAAATATCATTCAAAATATAATATGTTCATATGTTCGTCTTTGTTACGAAATTAAATGTTTAGAAATAGAAAAAATGATGTACGTATGATGTACGTATGTTAAAATAAATAATCAAAATAGTCTGTTTTCTTACGATAGCAGCATTAGCTAAGGTAATAAATTATTACAAATAATTGCCTGGAGAAACGATTTTAACGTCAGCTGCTTTCTTGTACTTATTTCTTAAAATATAACATATAAGCTGAATCAAAACTTATAGATCAAAATAATAAATAAATTGATATTTGGAACATTTATAATAATATTACAAGCAAAGAAATAATGAAAATAAAAATTTGAAATTTGTTAAGCATGTTCCTATTATTATAAGTAATAATTCTATTGAAATTCAAGTCATCCTATGAAATTTTGCCGAAGGTATAAAAAAACGTAACTGATTGAAAGAATTCCATGTATTTTCTATTTAAAACTTTCGATGGTTTAGGGTACGTGTTAATGTTAAAATTGAGCCCTTAAGTTTTGCAGGAAGTTTTGTTTGTGTATTTGCAAAGTATTCAGGGGTTGTGTAACATTGATTTAAAAAATCATTAAAATATGGATCATCCTAGGATACACATATTACACATACATATGAGGCGATGAGAACCAGAATAGCCTATATACAAATTATAGTACGGAGTCATAAAAAGAAATTGGAAGCTATGATTTTCATTTAATTATTTCTAAATATAAATAAAACCTTACGAATCTTACTTGATCCTGTAGAAGTAATTGAAACTCTTGAAACTCACAATTTTTGAAGAATTATCATGAACTTAACGAAATGACAATACTGAGTTATAAAGAGAAATTGAAAGCTATGATTTTCTATGCTGTCATTTGTTAATGATTGAGGAAATTAAACATATGTCACTTTGGTTTTATAAAACATCCTATCAGCTATGCGCTTTAGGCCATAACTCAATTTAAGTAAAAAATATTACTTAGGCCACTCTGGTTCTCAAGGCCTCATATGTACGCACATAGAATGAAAAATCACCTTGAAATTTCAAATTCCTAGTCTTCAATTTTTAACGAGCAATTCCAGGCGTATCGCACAAGTTGCAAATTCTCACACGTCGACTATACCTTCTCCTCTGTCAGTCGTGGTGCACGCTAGACCGAAGAATCGAAAAGAAAGAGGAGAAGTGATCGGTTTCTTCGATGATCCGGAACGAAAACGCACCGCCTCGCCGAAAAATAAAGCATCCCGAGAGCGCATCCTATGAAGGGTTATCGTGTCCGCAGCGTCGTCGGGGAGCCGGCCATTGTATTTCCTCGAGGCAGGTCTGATCGGGGATTTTGAAGTCGATAAATCACAATTAATTAGCGGGGCGTAATGATGCGGCATGTCGTTGCAATTGGTATGAGCTGACGGCGTGTCCGTGTATTCAGGTCTGCGTGTCTGCGGGTGCACTGGCCAGGCTTAAATGTACCGAGGCCGTCGCTGTTCGCAGATTCGACGAGGAAAGAATTATGGGTACAAATTTGCCCGGTGCATCGTCCACCGATTTTACGCATAATCGCAGCCACCGATCGGTCCGCCTATGTAAATTACTACACAAACGTTTCGCGATTTTAAACGCAATAATGAGCCCGTCCCGGTGTTTATAATTGTTTACAGCGATACCGGTTACGGGTACTGATGTACATAGCCGTTCTGCTTTTATTAACAACTGTCCATTTCCACGGAGTTTCCACGATCTTTTTTCACCTCACATCCGTTCCGGTTCGATGGATTGCCTGATGATGGATTAACCTTTCGAGAGTTCACGAGTATATTGGCTCGTTGGCTTCGGAAAGTAATTTCGTGTTTCTATCTCCAGAACGATTAGTTCTATTTTTATGTTGTAACATCACTTCCAATAAGTACTTTAGTTCGTGAGCACCGATTGGCCTAAGTTGGTCATCCGCGGGCCTCGAGACTGAATTAAGAGAAAAGAACCGACGTTCGCACGCGAACTCTCACACAGTTTATGTATACTTTCTATAATATTTCTTAGTCTCAATTAAATAATTTCATAATTCTATTGTGCGTTTATCATTTACAATATAAGTAATATTTTTTTTAAAATTGAGTTATGGCCTAAAGCGCATAGCTGATAGGATGTTTTATAAAACCAAAGTGACATATGTTTAATTTCCTCAATCATTAACAGCATAGAAAATCATAGCTTTCAATTTCTCTTTATAATTCAGTATTGTCATTTCGTTAAGTTCATGATAATTCTTCAAAAATGTTGAGTTTCAAGAGTTTCAATTACTTCTACAGTACCAAGTAAGGTTCGTAAGGTTCTATTTATCAATTTGTAATATTTCACTGGAGAGTTCAAATGCTCCAAAATATGGATTATTTTATGGGCTTAAAAAGTTTGAAAAATAAATCTAATAATCTGTGTTTTGGGTTGTATAGAAAGTGTTGAGCTGAGACACTCGAATATCTCTTAACAACTTTATTATTGTTCTTTTCCTCACACTCTTCCACGTTCATTTAATTTAAAAAAAAAAGCTACATACTTTTTAATTACCGATATAGTATCGCGTAAGTCCGTAATCTGGGGAATGAAAACTAGGTGTGTAACACAGAATCAATATAATATATTTATTGTGAAAAAAGAAAACAAAAAGAATAATTAAAATGGAAAAAAGATGCTAGTATGGCACAATTGATACGAAAGGTATAATCAAACTGAAGCAAACACGGTGCAACGGTTTCAGTCGGTAAAACAGAATTAGATTGGAACACAGTTTTCAACAAAAAGTAATTTCGTGTTTCTATTAACCAGATTAGTTACCTTTTATAACCAGTTAACTTTATTTGTAAAAAATTGTGTTGATTATGTGCAATTGATTTTCTTCTGTGCTCCATCAGGTATGAAAAGTCAAATGTAGCATTTTTGTTTTATTACGAAACTAAATTACTAAATTGTCTTCTTTATTCGCTAATACCGTTTGCTCAGATCTCAAAAAATGAAAAGGGCACGCGACTGCAAACCATAGAATCCATCTGTGTCACGTATTTTAATTCTCTTGAAGATATGAAGATATTTCCTTTTCCGATCGCTGACTCGCAGATATCGCTCGATCGCTAAAATTCTCTTCTTTGAGAGAAACATGTTTTTCAAAAACTGGAGAGTTCGCGATTGCTGAGGATCGAATCTATCGGGAAGTATCTTTGAAATTCCCCATTTTCCAGACCTCGAGTAACGTCTTTATTTCTCGAGGAACATTTTCCGGTGGGCGGAAAGCATTCCGCAGCACCGCGGAACCGGTCACGAGCTATAGAAAACACGAGCAATCGGGTTCTCCTTTTGTCCGGCTGTCCGGCCGAAAATAATGGTTTAGGAATGGTGTGAGGAAGAAGGGACAGCGTCGGAGGTGTTAATACAGAGGTCGATCTCTCGACTCCGGTACCAGTTTCATGCAATATGCGCATGTTTAACTGACCAAAGAGCTCTGTATCGTGGGCCTGTAGAATAGAGTGTGCACAACACTCGGTGCAGCAAAGGGACCGGTTAGAAAAGGTAGCTCGGAACTCCCGCTTTATTTATACACCGCACTCCAATCCTGCGACGACTGGCCAGGCTGGCCAACCGGCTACGAAATACTCCCATGTAAACATGCCGACCCGCTAAACTTCGGACTCCTTTGGTCCCAACCCTGTCTTTGAGTTGCTAGACCTGACCGATTTTCCTGGCGTAGGGTTACCGAAACGAGCAACCTAGACGTTGGTTTGATTAATTACTCGTTATATGTGTCTTCGCGTAAGCCTGATCGGCTGGAATATTGCTAATCCGTTCGTGTCTCATCCTTTTCGATTCCAATCGGTTTCAGACAAATTACGTTGTTATCGCGATATCGCGAGCTGGGCGTTTTTTTCGTCCGTCGTGTTACTCTTTCGAGAAATCCCGTTAAAATTATTACTGTAGGTTTTATTAAGATATATATAAGTTTTAACATAGGTTTAACATAAACGTCGCAAGGGCACAGGGCACATCTCTCATCCGTCGTCTTAAGATCCCCGCGACCCCTCGCAATGGAATGCAATACGTTCTGGAAACGTTAACTGCGCGTCCTTTATAACCTTCATTACTTAAAACTTTTCCAAACACTAAATGCTGTATAGTGTTGTATTGAAATGTTGCGAGTTGAATGGGGGTGTGTAACGTGTCGCTTATACGTGAATAAATATCACAACTAATGTAAGAGATATAATAATTGAATAAGACAATACTTGTACGTGGCTTGTGTGACAAATGTATGTATATGTATGTCGATGATACAGCGAACAAAATTATGTGTTATATGTTGTCAAAATGAAAATTATTCAATTGACTGAAATCTCATTTTATAAAATTCTATAACCTCAAGAGAATTACTGATAAAATTGTTTACTTACATTACATTTTATTTTGTTTTAATGGAATACTTACTACTTTATTCTCGGATATATTCAGAATATAGAGTTTCCGTAAAGTTTTTGGACACTGTACACACCACTTGTAATCATATTTGATGTCTTTTTCAGTACGAAGATAAAGCTTAATTATGAAACATTAAAATTTAATTTTTGAACAATTGGTTTTGTTGATGTGTCTTTGTTGATGTGTTGATATCTTTATAAATGTTTTGTACATTCTAAGTGTAGTTACATCCCTAAATACATCCAAATGTATACACTTTCTCGAGGTCAATATTTACTTGACTATGACAACGTAGGATGTAACGTACACTTTGTATAAAGTAGACCCAGGCATTTTTAAAATGATATTTCAAATAACATGTTACTTTATTTTATAATTATTTATATATCTATGATCAGTTTTTGTTCACATGTGAATAGTCGCAGCCCAGCGATCGCTTATGTCGCATCGACGTAATAAAATAATTTTTTGGAAAAAAAATTTAACCGACTTCAGAAAAGGTACAGTGAAAAGAATGAAATAATTTCTAGTTAATCTATATAAATACGCACTAGCTCTAGATATAATTGCTTAAAAGTATGGGAAAATGCAGTGAAAAGTGTGAAATAATTTCTATTTAAACTGCATTGTTATTCGCCATCATTTGATGAATTTGGTTAAATTATTAAATACATCATATTAAATGCAATACACCTTTTTCGGAGGCGGCGCAGATGTAAAAACTTTTTAATTCCAGTTTGGATTAGCTTTTGGTAGAGGCGGCAATATTGAATGCTGTCAATGTATACATGTTTATTGTCTATGTGGAATTAATAGTTAATGTATATAGTATGTACACGGAAATATAGTTTGAGTAGACTTGGGGCTTTTTTGGAGGGGAGGGGCGGCAATATTGATTACTGCTAATGTATAAACTCTCCCCATGGAAATACTGTATGAATAGGTTTGGGATAGTATTTGGTGGGGGTGGCGATATTGAATAGTGTTAATGAATATGATGTCTAAAGTGGATGTAATGATAGCAATAATTAAAGACCATATTTTTTGTTTCTCCGACAGAAAGTTAAACCAAGTTTGGCAATTTTTAATATACTTAATTTTAAATTTTGCGCCGTCTCCGAAAAAGGTGCATTGCATTTAATATGATGTATTTAATAATTTAACCAAATTCATCACACGATGGTGAATAACAATGCAGTTTAAATAGAAATTATTTCACACTTTTCACTGCATTTTCCTATACTTTTAAGCAATTATATCTAGAGCTAGTGCGTATTCATATAAATTAACTAGAAATTATTTCATACTTTTCACTGTACCTTTTTTGAAGTCGGTTAAATTTTTTAACCAAAAAATTATTTTATTTCACTCTTTTTAGTGGCAATCTATAACCAATAGGTTTCATGCAATAACAATAGTTATGAGCAATATACAGGATGACCCAAAAACGTTGGAGGTCCTTGAAAAGGGTTGTTCCGCGCGGGGGGGGGCATGCTCTACAAGATGCAACAGGATTCATTCCGATTGGTCAAGTCATCTCGGCGTAATCGGTGAACATACCTTTAAAAAAAAAAAAAAAAAAAAAAATGTCGAATTGAGTAACCTCCTCCTTTTCGAAGTCGGTTAAAAACAAAGGTGCATCGGCATCTTCGATCTATCGCCAAGATGGCCGAAAGCGCGCCGATTATGATCTTCTAACATTTTTGAAATAACATTACTTGTGTGAGGCGTGTTTTTGGGATAGGTATCGTAAATCAACATAAGTTCCTGTTAATATTACTTTTATTCCGAACGACCGACTCTCGCTAAATCTGCCGCTGACTGACTGTTCATCGCCGGTTGTCGATGACGCGACGCTCTGCTAAACATTTCAAACAAAAGCGCGACAACGCTCGTGTGCCGCCAAAGAACGCTGACCAGCTAATTCTTACACTTGAAATATTATATCAAATGACGTATTAGTTGGTTTTATAATTATTTGACACTGGTCGGGTCTACCCCGTTACCCTAATTGAAGAATGTTAATAAATGGAACAGGATTTAATTAAGTTAAAACTTCCAAATAATATATAGTCATTTCTTAACAACAAAAACGAATTCTTAAAATTAATAAATATTATATATTAAGGAACTACGTGATCGCTAATAACATTGCAGCTGATGGAATCTTAAGTAAAATAACTTGAAAAAAGATCTATTTTTCAAATCGACACTTTCGAACTGGTGTATCTTTGAAAGAACTGAAACTTTCTATTTAGCCTATCGATCGTGTCATATACTTCGAAAGTTTGCTTATACGCAACGGTTTCGAAAACTTGGAACGCCTTTTCGGCGAGTTATGTACAGGCCTGTTAAATGTTTCTAAATCGGAACGATGCGCGACGTTCGAAACGAGACAAACACTCACAAAGTTCGCATTGACGCGCGTCTTCAGCAACCCCCAGGTGCACCCGTCGGCTCTTGAGGCCCCCGATCCACAGTGTAATCGAATTTTAGTCATCGAACGCGGCCGACAACTATGGCGGTTCCTGGGGCAAGAGTTGAACTGCGTCAAAGATGGCTATTTGTATACCTTGGCCGTGTGTACCTTCGTCCTATAGAGCCGGAGCTGGGGTAGAATGGGCTGGGCAACGGGGGTTGCAGCCAGGAACGGACAGCCGGGTCAACTTTGTTTGCATTGGCCGTGCATGTCCTGTCGGCCATGGGGCGGCCGCTTCTTGATGCAAACTGCCCATTTGCAACTACAATCATCTCGACGTCGAATCGCACGGCTCCTGGCCTCGATTGCCGTGGAACGCGCGCGGTGTATAAACCGACCGCACTCCAGTGCAACGGTGCTTCAGTCGCTGCATAACAGAGTGAAAACAACGGCCAGCAACCCGGGGAACCAAAGGCCGTGCCAACAGAGAGGCTGGACGATCGTGTTCACCCCCGGCGCCCGTGAATTCGACGCCGCGACGCTTTAACCACCCGGGATTTCGATTCGTCAGGATTCGAGTCTTTTTGGTCGCGTAATGGCTCTGACTACCGGCTCCAACTAGAATGTACTTTTATGATTGATATCGATATTTTTTCATCCTGAATCAACTGCCAACCGTATGTATATCGTAAACTATCAACCGTCAATTTTCATAAAACTTTTTATCGATGTTCACTGATCTTGCACTGAACAGCGTTTTTATTACCTTGACGATGAAGGAAATTCTATGATTGCAATGTCATCGATTGATCAAGATTCAAATCTTTTTAGCCCCATAATAGTTGCGAATAACGGCTCAAACTAGGACGTAAAAATCGTTGCTCAGGAGTTAGGACGAATTCATCGACCTACAATATATGGCCATTTATTCTTATATAGAGCCCTTAACGCTTTCGCTGTGGATGACGCACATGTGCATCCAACTGAAAATATATGGTTGTTTTTATTATTTTTCAGTCTTCACTTTTTTTGTTTGGAAATCATATTATATATAAAATAAGTTACCACAAATATATGCTTTTCAAAATAATCATATTAGAACATTTGTAAGAAATTTTTCATTAAAAGAAATATCATAAGTGCAGCTTTCAGCGGACGGCTATTTATTTTCGTCCGCAGCGAAAGTGTTAATTGAAATTTGAAGTCGGTACATAGATTTACCACAACTCTTCAGTCGATCGAAAAAGGATAGAAGAAAGAAAGTAGTGGACCCTGCGACTATGCAGTGTGACTGCTCGGAAAAAGGGGACCCTAGGGAGGTTTAGGCGGAGCGAGCGTAATCCTCTGTCCCCTCAGTCCCCTCTAGTTTGTCGGACCTTCGGTAACTCCTGAGCGACGGTCTATACTTTTATAATTGATATCGATACTTGTCTACCTTGAAATGACTGGCAAGAATGTATCATCAATTATCAGCCTCAATTGTCATGAAATATTGTACTAATGTCCATTGATTTTAAATAGAATTTTTGCGATCATATTTTTCATAGACATGATAGTGACACTGGTTGCAGTCAATTATTACCTAAAACAACGTATCAATTTTATTGACACGAGTTCGTTTAAGTTGCATGCAGATTATTTATTATCATAATATTCGATATTTTATATAAATTTTTGTTGTTGTATGATATATTAGAGTCTGCCAATACGATTACGTGTATTCTTTGCTTCTTTAGTGTTTTGGTTTGTAAATTATACTTAAAATATGATACTAAGATAAGCAGTATTAGGTTGCACTGGCTGAACAATATTTGCATATACGTGTTGCGAATATCGCGGGGTTTTAATGCAAAGAGTTAACACTTTCGCAGCTGCTAGAACATACAGTCAGTGTAATAAGTAGACTGCGGACCTTTATGCAAAATAAAATCTTGGCAAACGTTCCTACAAAAATTGAACTTAAATACGAATTTATTTTACTCTGCAAATATTATAACATGAAGTTCAATATTTTTTTGTTCTTGCATACTGCGTACATTTTGTAATTTCTTGCACATTCAAATTCCCTATAAATGCATAAAAATCCGCAGTCTAGTAATAAGTATTCGTACTGGAGCCATTTATTTGAAATGGGTTGCTGTACGAATACTTCTTACACTGACTGTATATGTCTAGTTTCTATGTATATCGAAATTGTACATTTCACACTTTGAATGAGTTTCTCCTGACTTGTATCCTCAATTAAGGTTTATTTTAACGGTATTTATACTTTTCAAGTGTTTAGGAACCAGTTTTATTCTGCAATTTTCAATGATTCGGTTCACGAATGCAAAAGTATGTACTAAGTATTCAAGCTTTTTGCATAATTTGTTATTCTTGATAAATTTAGAAGTTAGTAAAATGTGCTGCAGAAAGTGTACTTTTGAACAATTTATATTTGGTACGTAAGAAAAATCATTATTTATTTAGATGTTCTTACAACTTTTTAGAAATAAAGATGGAAAAACTATAAGGTGCAAATGTGCTCTAAACTCGTTATTGATGTCACTGTATGATATATTAATACTTTTGTGGGCGTACATTTCTAAACTTTGATCGATCGACTTTTAATCATTAACAAAAAAAATTGTTCAAAAATTTCATATCGTTCTCAAGATATAAGAAAATAAGGAGCTCATATTCCACCCCTGATTACAGCCTCCCATTTTATTCTTGCCTATATAACTTGGCTACATCACAAAAGGTATTGAAAAATGTTACAGATAAAAGTTATACTATGTTTGGAGGTTTGCAAATTAGTAGGATTTTATTAATAAAACCTTAGAAACTTACATTTTTCAATATTTTCTGTCATCAATTTTTAGCCCTTCGAAACAAAACAGTACAACTTTGACTTAGAATATTGTTTAATATCTTGCATACTTGGATCCTAATATATTTTTTAATATCATTTATAATTTGACTTTGATATGTTATACAGTAGAGACTCCCGTATCCGTACCCCCATTATCCGAATTGCCTAATATACGGAGGTTCTATTATCTGTATGCTCTATTATCCGCATAGCGTGCCTTCTTATGTCGAAGGGAATGTAACGGGAATGTAATTCTACCCAGCTGCTTACAATACAAAATTTATGTGACTTAGCGGCTAAAAAGTAATGGGACCCTTAGATGTTGAAAGAAACTCAATTTTGTTCATTTCCACTTGAATAAATGATATTTAATGCGAAAGAAAGTAATTGTTCTATTATCCGAAAATTCCACTATCCGGCTACTTTTGTCTCCCTATTAGTTCGGATACGGGAGTCTCTACTGTAATAACATTGAAAATAACACCGGGGGTTGCTCAAGTCGATAAGTTTCAAGAAGAAGAGGGAATAACTTGGTTTCAACCTGATGGACAAAATTTGTCTTAACCCAATGAAAATTATAATAAATCGCAATTTAAATTATTCTGAATAGTCAACAAATTAAAAGAATAAACATTGTAAGATACAAAGAGCTTTGTACTGTCCCTCTACAACTTATTCATATTTTAATAAGAGTGTTAGGCTACTATTTACAATTAATGATAGGTTACAGAGTTTTTCCTGGATCTATTAGTAAGACTAATCGATAATGCATGACGTGTCTATTCGTTAGAAATAGTTTCCTAAATGTGAAGTTTTTAGATGAAACTCGGTAGCGAGAAAAATTTTAATGCCAGCCACCTGGTAAATGGATGGAGAAATTTTTAAGTTAAATACAAACTATTAAAAGAACATAAGTGTAGATAGAGAAGAATATTTGCAATTGCGTTCAATTTTTAAAATTACATTAAATTCATTGTAATTCATTTGCTTTTCGCTAAGAAATTAAAGTAAAACAAAGTAAAATACAGAAAAATATTTAGTGCATTCCATTGCAGGGAGCTGATGACTGATGAGACGATGATTCCCATGGAGAACACCAGTGACCATTCGGAATCAACAACGTTTCTTTAACCCATTCTGATTTGGTGAACATTGTAATGAACATTAACGTTCAGATTTAAAAAAGAAATAATCAATATCTAGATTCACCATTGTTAGTGATTGTTTCTACATAAGTATATCTTCTCTATGTATGACTACAATTGGAGCTACCTTTTGTTGACAAAAACGTAAATTTGAACAAAATCAAACATCATAGCTGGGGCAAGTCACTCTATTACAGAACAATGCTACCTACAGTGGGTGTAGAAAGTATTTGTACATCGATCAATTTCCAAAAAAACTATGTAAAATTGTAATTTATTATCTTATTTTGTATAAACAATGATATTATACATATTCTCGGATATCTCTAGAATAGATAGATTACAAAAAAAATAGCTATTTATGTAAGTTGCGAAATTAACAAGAAAAAAAGAATTAATCGATAGAAATGTTGAAGCAATAAGTATTCGCACAACTGTTTAAAAGTACTTTACTGGAAATTTGATGTTTTCTAATTCGTACAGAGCAATAAACTAATGTGTTTACGTTACAAACTCTACTGTAAATGGTTCGTTATAAGAATCGTTCAAATACTTATTGCTTCTATACTTTTACCAACTTTTCGCATTTTTTTGTTAATTTCATAAATTATATTAACTAGTAAACGTTGTTTGGATTATATCTATCTTAGAGACTTCCAAGAACATGTAAAATATCATTGATTATAAAAAAAAAAGTTAAGAAACTACAATTTCACACAAAAGTTTTTTGGGAAATTGATCGGTGTACGAATACATTCTACACCCACTGTACTTATTCGTTCATATAAAGATGTATGTAATGGCATAGGGACTCTTGTGTAGTACGTAAATAGACCAGGAAACATATAAAAACTGATATATAACAATTTATTTTTTGTTACATTTTTAGGACAGTCAGGACTGTTTGTTTATAAAAATGTATATGCCATAATTTACATAAATTACTGTAGAACTCTTTTTTATATACAAATATGTTTTTTTCTTATCCACTTAGTATGTATTCATTGAAAAATAATTTTGTTTCTCTTTATAAAACTAGTCAGGTTTGAGGGAGTTACACAAGCTATAATATTTTTAAACATTTTAATAATATTAACATCATTAAATATATCATAAAATAATTAATACGCCATTGAAGTATTAAATTTACTATTATTTACATAATAATTTGAGTACATGTCAAGGATAAGCCTAGGACATATCTGTAGTATTCAGGAGACACGCAGAACTTGCTTGACACTTGGCGTATTAATAAGCAACCAGAAAAATACTCAAAGCTCTGCGAATGGATTCTATCCTCGATCCCGGAAGGCTGGTCGATGATCGACCCTCGCCGTTGGAGATGGATTGCGCAATCAGCATAACGTTAAAATCTCCTTATCTAAGGAAGCGAAACGGCTTCGTACGACTCGATATGCATACAATTCAAAGTGCTTCAGCATGATTAAAATATACCAGCCGAGTGTGGCGGGCTGACGGTCGTTAATATTCCATCCAAGCCCTGTCCTACTTTTCTAGTGGCGGGAAACGTTGGTTAAGGCTTACGTCGGACGCATGACAATTTGAAAATTCGATGGAAATGAGGGTCTCCGGCTCCCGCCTGTCCTCTAAATATTACTAATTTTAGAATATCTTCGAACGCGATGGATGCAACTTCGTCCTTTTTCCTTTCGGCTGTCAACAATTAGATTTAGATTATTGCACAATATTTTTTAGAAAAGTACACTTTGGTGTAATATTTATAGAAGAATACAAAGTGAAGAATTGGGTACAAATAGACAAATACAGGTTGGCACACTTAAACCAGACTTCCTGATATTTCTTCCAATTGTGATGATACAAAAAATATTTCATGTGCAATTTGAATGTTTTTGAAAAGCCCATACGCTGTAATATATTTGTTTTACTTATTTATGACTGAGTCCAGTATATCTAAATCTCGGAACACACAGTCAATCCCATAAATATTCGTACCCTCTATGTCT